>NC_057814.1:160467135-160664314 GCF_018294505.1 Triticum aestivum
GGAAGGTTGGTTGTCAACCACCCCCTCCTAGGCAGCGGCCTTGCCGGCCTCCCTGGCAGGCTCCTTGGCGGCCTCTTCAGCGGCGGTCTTGGCGGCCTCCTTGGCGACGATTTTGTTGGCCTCGGCCTCGGCGTCCCTGGCGACTTCCTCGATAACGGTGTCGATATCCTCCCGGTCCGCCGAGGAAGGATCTCGATACCAAGAAGAGAGGACAAGACGGGGCCAAAGTCAAGGTTCAATAAGAAAAAAAAGAGTAAGGACGGGAAGCAAACGACTTACCCGCTTCAAGCTAGGAAGAAGAAGAGCCCTCCCATCGAGCATTTGTTGCCGGGGCAGAGCCCCCGGCACCAAAGTTCGCCCCCTCCTCCATATGAGTGGGCTCGGTGGTGGATGCCCTTGCCGGGGACGCCCCTCGAGGCGGCGTAGTCGAGAGGGGCGGCATGTCGAGGGTGGCCCTCAGCGGCCCCTCCTACCGCCGTTCTTCTCCTATGAACCCAGCGAGGTCAGCATCGAGGATTCACACCCCAATGTTCATCAGTGGAGGAGTGAGTGGTGAGCTTACGCTGAGCTTGGGCTGCACCGGGGGCTGCTGTCCGAGCTGCTCTCCACCAACAACGACGTACGCGAAGTACCCGCCGGGGTCTTGTCGCCCGTCCAGGCCTTGGCCTTCTTCGCCGCCCTCTGGGCCAACGTCTCCACATCCCTGCAGGGATGAAAACAAGTCAAGAAAACCGGCGCGGTTTGAAGGGACGGGGGTGATGAAGGGCAAGATGATTACTCATCCTCCACCTCCTCTTCCGCTGCCTTCCTCTTCCTCATTGGGTTGAGAGACCCAAGATCGAAGACGACCTCCGTGTCGACATCTGTGGGAGGAGGGGAAGGGGATGGAGTCCGGCGACGCTTAGACGAAGAAGAGGCGGTCGCTTTCTTCTTCGCCACCGCGGCCTTCACCACCTTCTTCGCTCCCGCGACCCTCGTCAGCCGCACGGACTCCCCTTGGACCTCTTGCCGCTGCTCGGTCCTGTCGGGCCGGACCGGCTCGCCAGAGCTGGCCCGCCGCAAGACACGCCTTTTCCCCATGACCGGAGGGTCGTCAGCCTCGGCCTCCTCCTCGGTCAACTCCTCGACCACATCTTTGATGAGAGGGGCACCGATGCCGGTGTTGCTGGCCTCCCCAGCAGACTCTGCCCGTCCGGCAAGCTCCTTCTCCTCCGCGGCCACATCGGCCTCGTCCTCCACGTAACCGGCGCTGCCAGCCTCCCTGGCAAGCGCCGCCTTCGCCGCCCCAGCGGCGATGTAGTCTAGCTCCTCCATGGTGGTGTCCTAGATAAGTAGTGGCTCATCACGAACGTACCTCTCCGGCAGGTTGTCGAAGAACTCCTGCACCTGCTCCGCCTCCGGCTCGGCCCAATTTGGGTCAAGGCCATGCGCGTTGAAGTCCGGCATCATGGCAATGATGTCGGTTTGGCAAGAGTTGTTGCTCAGTGGGACCACTCCCACCGGCAACCCAAACAGAGGCCCCTTGACGGCCTTGCCGGCTTTCGCTGCCTTGCCGGCCCTCTCAGCCCTGCCGTCGTCACCCACATTGAGCTGAAAAAGCCTCTGACAAAAATGGGCGTGCCCCATCACCGTGAAGTTGTGCTTCAAGCGAGGGCGAAGCCTCATAATGTCGGCCGCGTTCCTGAAGAGCCAGGTCGGCCTTGATGTCTACTACAGAACCTTCTTCTTGTAGACGTTGTTGGGCCTCCAAGTGCAGAGGTTTGTAGGACAGTAGCAAATTTCCCTCAAGTGGATGACCTAAGGTTTATCAATCCGTGGGAGGCATAGGATGAAGATGGTCTCTCTCAAGCAACCCTGCAACCAAATAACAAAGAGTCTCTTGTGTCCCCAACACACCCAATATAATGGTAAATGGTATAGGTGCACTAGTTCGGCGAAGAGATGGTGATCCAAGTGCAATACGGATGGTAGATATAGGTTTTTGTAATCTGAAAATATAAACACAGCAAGGTAGCAAGTGGTAAAAGTGAGCGTAAACGGTGTTGCAATGCTAGGCAACAAGGCCTAGGGTTCATACTTTCACTAGTGCAAGTTCTCTCAACAATAATAACATAATTGGACCATATAACTATCCCTCAACATGAAACAAAGAGTCACTCCAAAGTCGCTAATAGCGGAGAACAAACGAAGAGATTATGGTAGGGTACGAAACCACCTCAAAGTTATTCTTTGTGATCGATCTATCATAGAGTTCATACTAGAATAACACCTTAAGACACAAATCAACCAAAACCCTAATGTCACCTAGATACTCCATTGTCACCTCAAGTATCCGTGGGTATGATTATACGATATGCATCACACAATCTCAGATTCATCAATTCAACCAACACAAAGTACTTCAAGGAGTGCCCCAAAGTTTATACCGGAGAGTCAAGACGAAAACGTGTGCCAACCCCTATGCATAGGTTCATGGGCAGAACCCACAAGTTGATCACCAAAACATACATCAAGTGAATCACGTGATATCCCATTGTCACTACAGATACGCACGGTAAGACATACATCAAGTGTTCTCAAATCATTAAAGACTCAATCCGATAAGATAACTTCAAAGGGAAAACTCAATCCATTACAAGAGAGTAGAGGGGGAGAAGAAACATAAGATCCAACTATAATAGCAAAGCTCGCGATACATCAAGATCGTGCCAAATCAAGAACACGAGAGACAGAGATCAAACACATAGCTACTGGTACATACCCTCAGCCCCAAGGGTGAACTACTCCCTCCTCGTCATGGAGAGTGCCGGGATGATGAAGATGGCCACCGGTGAGGGATCCCCCTCCGACAGGGTGCCGGAACAGGGTCCCGATTGGTTTTTGGTGGCTACAGAGGCTTGCGGCGGCGGAACTCCCGATCTATTCTGTTCCCCGGAGTTTTTAGGGTATATTGGTATATATAGGAGGAAGAAATACGTCAGGGGAGCCACGAGGGGCCCACAAGGGTGGAGGGCGCGCCCAGGGGGGTGGGCGCGCCCCCCTGCCTCATGCCTTCCTCGTTGCTTTCTTGACGTGGACTCCAAGTCTCCCGGGTTGCTTTCTTTCGAAAAATAACTTCTCCAGAAGGTTTCATTCCATTTTGACTTCATTTGATATTCCTTTTCTTCGAAACACTGAAAAAGGGAAAAAAACAGGAACTGGCACTGGGCTCTGGGTCAATAGGTTAGTCCCAAAAATAATATAAAAGTGTTTAATAAAGCCCATAAACATCCAAGATGGATAATATAATAGCATGAATACTTCATAAATTATAGATACGTTGGAGACGTATCAGCATCCCCAAGCTTAATTCCTGCTCATCCTCGAGTAGGTAAATGATAAAAGAAAGAATTTATGAAGTGTGAATGCTAGCAGGTGCACAAGTTTGATCAATGATAATCTCTATCACCTTTTCTAGCATCATTATATGTCATAATGGTAGCTCAACTCATAGAAATTTTCATGATCAAGTGACAAACTATTCACATGTTAAAGTATAGATCATAAGCTTTCTTGAAAACTAACAAACAATGTTATTAGTCATCAAACAATTACAATTCATCTTATTTTTAGGAAGAGTCTATGTCAGAGCTTTGATTTAGCAAACTCCACATACTCAACTATCATATAGTCTTCCATGATTGCTACCACTCAAAGCATATTTTTAGAACAAATAGTATTCATCGAACACAGAGAAAGATAGGGGCTTAATGTTTCGCCTCCCAACTTATTTATCATATAGATAATTGTCAACAATAATAATTCATGGTCAAATATATTTGAATGGCCATATATGCTCAGATCTTTCCATCACATGATGCTTGCCAACTAAAGAGTAGGTTGGAATGAGAAGCAATACTAATGACTCTTGCATAAAAGTAAAAGATAGGCCCTTCGCAGAGGGAAGCAGGGATTTGCAGAGGTGCCGAAGCTCGAAGAAAAAATAGAGATGAAAATAATTTTGACAGGTATGCTTTCATTGTCAACATAACGACCAAGATTTTCCAATATCTTCCATACTACATACATTATAGGCGGTTCCCATGCAGAAAGGTAAAGTTTTTACTCCCCCTCCACCAACATTCACACTCCACGGCTTGTCCGAAACAACGGGTGCCGTCCAACTATCAACTTTCCTGGGGGAGTTTTGTTTAAATTATTTGCGAATTTGTTTTTGATCTTTTGATCATAGGACTGGGCATCCCAGTTACCAACCATTTTCTCGTGAATGATGAGCGGAGTTCACTCATCATGAGAATAACCCACCTAGCATGGAAGATACTGACAGCCCCTAGTCGCTACATGAGCGATTCGGGCATACAAAACAGATTATTATTTGATGGTTTAGAGTTTGGCACATGCAAATTTACTTGGAACGGTAGGTAAATACCGCATATAGCTAGATATGGTGGACACTCGTGGAAGAAACTTGGTTCAAGGAATTTGGATGCACAAGCAGTATTCCCGCTTAGTACAGAAATTTTGGCTAGCAAAGGATTCTAAATAGCAAGCACCACATGTTAGAGGATCCATAACAATTTAACTTCTATACAAATATACCCAAGCATAACTCATTATGTTGTCTTCCTTGTCCAATTTCAACTAATTTGCTTAGGTTTGAAAATAGTTAATGGGGATCACAATCATAGAAGATGTCCAAGATAGTATATTTATATGTGAAATCTCTCTTCCTTCAATATTCTTTCATTAATTGTTCAAGTGACCAATACAATGTTTGCTAACCTTCAATAAATTTACCTCCTCTACTTCTTATATCTAAAGGCATTACTCCCCATGGGAAAGGCATATGAAACATATATAATTTCAGATTTATGACATTCAAATCATTCAACCATTTACTCATAAGATATAAGTGAAGCACACGAGTAAATGACAAACTACTCCAAAAAGATATAAGTGAAGATCAATGAGTAGTTAAATAATTATGTAGCTATGTGAATACTCTCTAACATTTAAGAATTTCAGATCTTGGTAATTTATTCAAACAGCAAGCAAGGCTAATGAAAATAAAATGACGCTCCAAGCAAAACACATATCATGTGGTGAATAAAAATATAGCTCCAAGTAAAGTTCTGATGAACGAAGACGAAAGAGGGCATGCCATCCGGGGCATCCCCAAGCTTAGGCTTTTGGTTGTCCTTGAATGTTACCTTGGGGTGCTGTCAGGACCCCGATTCTATGCCACACCGATCTAGCATGTAACACCTCATATCACTTTGCAGCCTCATGCACGGTATTCCCATGGGTGTCGCCTTACCATGCCTGGGACCGTTTGCGCCTTTTGGCACACGTATATGATAGTGTCGCTAGCATCCATATGACAAAGAACCCGTGCTGACATGGCTAGTCGTGAACCCAAAGTGGCACTAACTTACGGGGACAGGCATACATGAATCAACATCGAGCATGTCGGTCAGCAGCGTGTGAATACGGGCTGTAGCACTAGGCTAATAGGACTCCGGGAACCCGGGCTGTAGCAGGCTAGGCAGGACTCCGGATGTCACCGCGTGACATTTCCCCGAAGGGACAGACACAGGAACGAAGTGAATCACATGCCGGCCAGTCAAGTGTTCCGGAGCAGTAGTGCTGGGCTAGCAGGACTCCGGTGAACCGGGCTGTAGCGGACTACTATGGCTCATGGAAGCACAAGACTACATTTCCCCATAAGAGAGGCTACTAAGAATAAACAACTAGATAGTCAGATCCCACACATAGCAATACACATTACACGTATGCATAACATGCAAGTATGTGCTGTACAACATGGCATCACACATAACTCAACAACTCATATAGGTGAAGGCTCAGAAGAGTCATCATAGCATTTAGTACAAACAGGGGTCACATGACCCAACATTCAGAGCATACAAGCAACCAGCGGAAGCATTACATGTCTGAGTACAGACATCTACAAATGAAAAAGGCTGAAGAGCCTAACTATCTACAACATCCGGTCAAGATCGTAGCTGAGGTACAAGCTACTTGCCGAAGTTCACGAGAACACTAGTAAGACCCAAGTCTCCGCTGCAAAAACATAAATAAAGGAACATGAGTACAAAGGTACTCAGCAATACTTACATCAGATCCTATCATACATGCATTAGTATCAAGGAGGCAATGTGGGGTTCAGTTGCAGCAAGCCAGCTTTGACTCAGTGGCTATCCTGTTCTACGACTACGAGAAACTTCTTTGAGGTGAGATGGCGCACACGAGTCCACTAATCACCGCACAATACACTACTATGGATTCATCCCCGTCTCCCTACGAGAAGGCCATCCATAGCACTCACACTTGTCTTGAGCATTTTAGAGTATCAACTTCAAGTTGTCTATGTACCACGTAAGCATCCAAGAAGTCCAAAACCGCGGACCCGGCTATTCGAATAGATCATGTTAACCCTGCATGGGTGTACTTCTTCACACACGCTCTCGCCACTTACCGCCATGTACACGTCATGTATCTCGGCAACCTTCAAGCGGAAGCCTGGCGAGGGTGTCGGCCATGACCTGACTAACCACACAAGACTCTAGTCCAGGTTTATCGCCTATTCGGGTTCCATCCGCAAGGAGATCCGGCCGGGGTGTCACTCACGGCCCCAAATGATGTGTGCAGGGTTCCCGAGTCCACCATCCGGGTGCCACTCGGTACACCAGGCCACGTGTGCCTAGTCTGTCCCAAGCCCACCCTGCCGGGTGCCACTTGGTACAAAAATAGCACTACCTACAAACACCAGAAACTAGTTGCAACTCCTGGACAGAGCTCAAGTTGGTTAATAAGTCGAGAGGGGCCAAGTTACCGGAACCCAATGTGTGGTAGTAGCTAGTCATTGGACAACATACACAGAACTCAGTGCTTAAGGCTTAAGGACGGTTCCAATGAGACAACCCACCATGTACTCCTACATGGCCTCTCACCGCTACCTTTACCAAATCGTGTTCACACACTTAACTCTCAGCACCAGAACATATCATAACACTCCAATTCATTCCCAATGAATCAGACCTGACACAACTCTAAGCAAAAGCAGGCATGGCATGGTAGGAACACAACATGGCTCAATCAACTCCTACACATGCTAGTGGGTTTCAACTATTTACTGTGGCAATGACAGGTCATGCAGAGGAATGGGTTCAACTACCGCAACACAAAGTAGCAATTGAATCATTGTTGTCCTAATGCAAAAATAGAGAGCAGGAGCGAGAGAGTAGGATTGTATCGGAATGAACAAGGGGGTTTTGCTTGCCTGGTAGATCAACAGGGGGGCACTGCTCCTCAAACAGGTACTCTGGAGCACTCTCCGGAGCATTACCTATCGAGAAGGAACGGTGTCGACAATCAAAACACAAGCATATGCAACAATATGATGCATGATCATGGCATGTAGATGTGATGCTGTTTGAGCTAATGCAGCTAACATTCTGTTTGAATGAAGTCCATTTGAACCAAGGGTTCAAATGCAACTCCAAACTTAACATATATAAATGCCATTCATATGTTTTCACCTATACAGCAGGTTTAGGTTGCTTTTTCATGCATGAAAATAGTACAGATAGATAGATTGCATTTTTCTAATAATTTTTCATATATAAATTATTTCAATCTGAGCTACGGTTGAATTTCTTTGATTTTTTTGAAGTTTATATCATTTTCTGGAATTTCCTGATTTAAAATTAAACCAGAAAAGGTTAATTGCGTCAGCACTGCGTCATGCTTGCGTCAGCAAGTCAACAGCGCTGACTAGGGTCAAACCTGACGTGCGGGGGCCACACGTCAGTGTCTCAGGGTTAGACAGCGGGTTAGTTTATCCTAATTACAGGATTAGTGACGCTGGGCCCACTGGTCAGTGTCAGGGGTGGTTGGTTAACTGTGATTAGCCCTAAGCTAATCACCTGCCTCACGGGGCCCACCTGAGGGGCCGGCGAGGTCAACACGGTTAACCCCACCGGCGTTTAGCCGCCGGCGAGGCCGAACGCGGCGGAGGGCTCGGGATCGCGTCTCCGGCGACCAAATGGGCCGCGGAGACCATCTCGGAGGAGCTGGTGCTCGCGCGCATCCAGGGGAGCATACGGGAGGCTGCGGGGGCGGCGGAGCTCGTTGGAGCGAAGCACGCGGGGGCGGCGGAGCTCGCTGGAGCGAAGCACGCGGCGGCGACCGGAGCTCGGCTCGAGCGGGCGCATGGCTACAGAGCACGGGGAGGTAGGGGAGAAGGGGGAACCGATGCAGGGGCTCACGGCGGGCTCGGGGACGTCGTCGGGGAGCTCGAGGAAGGCTGGAGTCGACGGGGCAGCGAAGACGATCTCCGGCGTCCGAAGATGAAGACGACGGCGCCGAGGACGAAGCGGAGCTCGCCCGGGTTGCTTGGCTCGGTGAGGAGGGAGAGGGGGTCGCGGCGGAGCTGGGGAGCGTGTCGGGGACGTGCGGCAGTGGCCAAGGCCACGGTGGCTGTGGACGGCGGCGACGGCGATTTCGGCCGCGAGAGAGGGAGCGAGGGGGAAGAGGGATGGCGCGGGAGAGAGCGAGAGAGGCTTGGGGGTGCATGGCGACGTCCGGCCGTTCCAGGCGACGAGAGGGAGAAGCAGGAGGTGGCCGGACGCGTGGCCGCGCGCACCGAGCGCGTGCCCCTGTCCTCCTGGCACGAGGAAGGGGACGACTGGCACGGCCAGCTGGCTGGGCCGGCCTGCTGGGCCGTTGGGCCAGGCCAGGCTGCACAGGGAGGTAAGTGCAGGTGGGATTTCTTCCTTTCTTTCTATATTGTTTCTGTTTTCTATTTTCTGACATTTGTTTTGGTTTAATAGAAATACTAAACCATTTTATTTCCTTATGCCAATTTTTGCAGAAGCTAGTGGTATTATTCCAGAGCTCCTCATCAACTAGCATAATTTTTGGACACATATTATATATATATATAACAATATATATTCAAAGCAAATAATTACTGCATTAATTCCAAATGCCCAAAACAATATCTATGAGCTCCTAAAAATATTGGTTTGATTTTTATCTCTGTCCAATATTTTCAGAGAGCAACATGAACATTTTCTTGGACCTTTTTGGAGCAATTTTTATCTGGGTCATTTCCAGAAATGATTCTCAGGGTTTCACAAATCCCCGTTTCAAATTTAAATGTAATTTAGACATGATGCACACATGACTAGCTAGCCTTGAGCATACCAGAACTAGGGATGTGACAGGTGCCTTGGGCATCCCCAAGCTTAGGCTCTTGCCACTCCTTATTCCATAGTCCATCGAATCTTTACCCAAAACTTGAAAACTCCACAACACAAAACTTAACAGAAAATCTCATGAGCTCCGTTAGCGAAAGAAAACAAAACACCACTTCAAGGTACTGTAATTAAGTCATTCTTTATTTTTATTGGTGTTAAATCTACTGTATTCCAACTTCTCTATGGTTTTTAAACTATTTTACTAGCCATAGATTCATCAAAATAAGCAAGCAACACAATGAAAAACAGAATCTGTCAAAAACAGAACAGTCTGTAGTAATCTGTAACTAACGCAAACTTATGGAACTCAGAAAAACCTACAAAAATAGGAAGACCTAGATAATTTGATTATTGATCTGCTTCAATTGGAATCAGTATTTTATCACGTTCCGGTGATTTTAGACAATTGTTTTCGTGAACAGAAAGTTTCTGGAATTTTCAGCAAGATCAAATAACTATCATCCAAGAAGATCCTATAGGTCTTACTTGGCACAAACACTAATTAAAACATAAACCACATCCAAACAGAAGCTATATGGATTATTTATTCCTAAACAGAACCAAAAAGCAAGAAACTAAAATAAAATTGGGTTGCCTCCCAACAAGCTCTAATGTTTAACGCCCCCAGCTAGGCATGATGATTTCAATGATTCTCACATAAAAGATAAGAATTGAAACATAAAGAGAGCATCCTGAAGAATATGACTAGTACATCTAAGTCTAACCCACTTCCTATGCATAGGGATTTTGTGAGCAAACAACTTATGGGAACAAGAATCAACTTGCATAGGAAGGTAAAACAAGCATAACTTCAAGATTTTAAGCACATAGAGAGGAAACTTGATATTATTGCAATTCCTACAAGCATATATTCCTCCCTCATAATAATTTTCAGTAGCATCATGAATAAATTCAACAATATAACCAGCACCTAAAGCATTATTCTCATGAACTACAAGCATAGAATTTTTATTACTCTCCACACAAGCAATATTCTTCTCATTCAGAATAGTGGGAGTATCATCAGAGACTTGAATACTATAAATTGTTTCCACATTAAAAGAGTAACGTTCAGAGAAAGGGTACTCATAATCATAACAAGTTTTATAAATATGATCATCACTACTCTTTATAGCATAAGTTTCATCACAATAATCATCATAAGTAGCAACTTTATTCTCATCATAATCAATTGAAACCTCTTCCGAAATAGTGGATACATCACTAAATAAAGTAATGACCTCTCCAAATCCACTTTCATAAATATTATAAGATTCAACATCCTCCAAAATAGTGGGATCATTACTTCCTAAAGTTGACACTCTCCCAAACCCACTTTCATCAATATAATCATCATAAGCTATCATCATTATAAATTTGTATATCAAAACTTGGGAGACTAAAAATATCATCTTCATTAAACGTAGCATCCCCAAGTTTGGGACAAGCATTAATTGCTGCAAATATATTCTCAAAAACATCACCCTCATCAAACATAGCATCCCCAAGCTTGGGCTTTTTCATATCATAAGCATAATCACTCTCATCATCAATAGTATGGATAGCACCAATAGTATAGCAATTATCATATTCTTCCAAGCAAGTGCCAAAAATATTTTCAAGATCATAAGAAGTATCATTATCTTCCCAATCATAATCATCACAACAAGCAATAGGCATAACGAGATCATCATCAAGTGCATCATCTTCATTTTCATGAGGCACAACAATAATAGGAGCAACATTATTTGGGAGAGATATCTTTTTACCTCTCCTCCTTTTTCTTTTCTTCTTCTTAACCACATCATGTGTGGGTTCAATCCTCTTTTTGGAGCTCCTTATTAATGAAATTGGTTGGATAGAAGGCTCCTCCTCGTTTAATGATTCATCATAAGAAATAATAGGAGGATATTGGGAAGTCTCTTCCCTTTCATTAATATTCTCTTCATCTTCTATTTGTTTTCTTTTCTTTATGTAATTGGCAATATAAGGATTTTCAATGCAATTCACCGCACAATACATATAAATTTCCTCTAGATCAAAACCAAGAAGTTTGTCACGGGCAAATACTGGAAGATAGTTAGTTATACGTTTCATTTCTTCATAACCCATAAGCAAACTAAGTTCATTATAATGTCCAAGGGAAATCAAGTCATCACAACTTTTGGATACGATTAGATCATGAAACAATTTTCATCGGATAGTTAAATGACCCCTTTCATTGCAAAGTTCACAAGTATGGCCAAGATAATTTAAATTTTCAGCACAAACATCTAGCCTTTCTTGCAACAATTTAGTTTCTAAATGCTTATGCATCTTGCAATATCTATCTTCCCTGTTTGGTGTGTACTTGCAAACCCAATGTACTCCACAAAAATTGACATGTTTATAAGAGACACTTTCATCATAACTAGTGCAATCATCATTAGTACTATGGATATTCAAGGAGTTCATACTAACAATATTACAATCATGCTCATCGTTCAAAGATTTAGTGCCAAACATTTTAATGCATTCTTCTTATAACACTTTGGCACAATTTTCCTTTCCACCATACTCACGAAAGATATTAAAAAGGTGAAGCGTATGTGGCAAACTTAATTCCATTTTTTTGTGGTTTTCTTTTATAAACTAAACTAGTGATAAAACAAGAAACAAAAAGATTCGATTGCAAGATCTAAAGATATACCTTCAAGCACTCACCTCCCCGGCAACGGCGCCAGAAAAGAGCTTAGTTGATGGGGTGTGAGTGCCGCTTACCTAGTCTCCCCGGCAACGGTGCCAGAAAAGAGCTTGATGTCTCCTACACAACCTTCTTCTTGTAGACGTTGTTGGGCCTCCAAGTGCAGAGGTTTGTAGGACAGTAGCAAATTTCCCTCAAGTGGATGACCTAAGGTTTATCAATCCGTGGGAGGCGTAGGATGAAGATGGTCTCTCTCAAGCAACCCTGCAACCAAATAACAAAGAGTCTCTTGTGCCCCCAACATACCCAATACAATGGTAAATTGTATAGGTGCACTAGTTCGGCGAAGAGATGGTGATACAAGTGCAATATGGATGGTAGATATAGGTTTTTGTAATCTGAAAATATAAAAACAGCAAGGTAGCAAGTGGTAGAAGTGAGCGTAAACGGTATTGCAATGCTACGAAACAAGGCCTAGGGTTCATACTTTCACTAGTGCAAGTTCTCTCAACAATAATAACATAATTGGATCATATAACTATCCCTCAACATGCAACAAAGAGTCACTCCAAAGTCGCTAATAGCGGAGAACAAACAAAGAGATTATGGTAGGGTACGAAACCACATCAAAGTTATTCTTTCTGATCGATCTATCATAGAGTTCGTACTAGAATAACACCTTAAGACACAAATCAACCAAAACCCTAATGTCACCTAGATACTCCATTGTCACCTCAAGTATCCGTGGGTATGATTATATGATATGCATCACACAATCTCAGATTCATCTATTCAACCAACACAAAGTACTTCAAGGAGTGCCCCAAAGTTTATACCGGAGAGTCAAGACGAAAAACGTGTGCCAACCCCTATGCATAGGTTCATGGGCGGAACCCACAAGTTGATCACCAAAACATACATCAAGTGAATCACGTGATATCCCATTGTCACCACAGATACGCACGGCAAGACATACATCAAGTGTTCTCAAATCATTAAAGACTCAATTCGATGAGATAACTTCAAAGGGAAAACTCAATCCATTATAAGAGAGTAGAGGGGGAGAAGAAACATAAGATCCAACTATAATAGCAAAGCTCGCGATACATCAAGATCGTGCCAAATCAAGAACACGAGAGAGAGAGAGAGATCAAACACATAGCTACTGGTACATACCCTCAGCCCCGAGGGTGAACTACTGCCTCCTCGTCATGGAGAGCGCCGGGATGATGAAGATGGCCACCGGTGAGGGACCCCCCCTCCGGCAGGGTGCCGGAACAGGGTCCGATTGGTTTTTGGTGGCTACAGAGGCTTGCGACTGCGCAACTCCTGATCTATTCTGTTCCCCGAAGTTTTTAGGGTATATTGGTATATATAGGAGGAAGAAATAAGTCAGGGGAGCCACGAGGGGCCCACGAGGGTGGAGGGCACGCCCAGGGGGTGGTCGCGCCCCCTGCCTCGTGCCTTCCTTGTTGCTTTCTTGACATGGACTCCAAGTCTCTCGGGTTGCTTTCTTTCCAAAAATAACTTCTCCAGAAGGTTTCATTCCGTTTCGACTTCGTTTGATATTCCTTTTCTTCGAAACACTGAACCAAGGGAAAAAACAGGAACTGGCACTGGGCTCTGGGCCAATAGGTTAGTCCCAAAAATAATATAAAAGTGTTTAATAAAGCCCATAAACAGCCAAGATGGATAATATAATAGCATGAATACTTCATAAATTATAGATACGTTGGAGACGTATCAGGCCTCCCCTTGTTATGCAGTGGAGAGATTCGGCGGCGGATGAAATCAGCCCCAATCATCTCAAGGGTGAGCCCGGCCATGGTGAGGCGATGGATTCTGGTAGTAGCGATCACGAGCTTCTTGTCATCGGCGTCGGGGTCGCTCCAGTCCTTGCGACGGACTGGCGGGCTCTGACGAACTCGGCAAAACTCCTGCGGATCCTCCTCCTTGATCCACAGCCACCGGCCCCGCCACTCCTCCCACCTCTCCTTCTGGGCGACCTCCGGATACGTGCCCTTCTCCTGGGTTCGTGGGATCCATGTGATGTAGCTGGAGATGGCACCCCCCGCCTAGATACGGGGATAGAAGTAGTGGCGAAAGAGCGTCGTGCTGGGAAGCATTCCGACGAAGCCCTCACAGAGGTGGGCAAAGAAGGCCATGCACGCCACGGCATTCGGCGTGGAATCAAGAAGATGGAAGATGTAGGTGTGCATGACATCATTGAAAAAATCGGAGAAAGGGGGCAGAGCCCGCTGGAGAAGTAGTCAACGAAGAAAGGATACTGATTCGGGCCGGCCTCAGCAAAATCGGCGGGGATGATGTGCGTGGCCGGATGCCCCGTCGTCTTCACCCCCACAGAGGCCTGAAATAGTCCCTAAGGTGGACCGCATCGACCGTCAAGGGGAAGAGGGCAAGCTGCATCCGAAGCGCCACGAACTCGCTCTCCGGCACCTCCTTCTCCCCGGCGTCCTTGGCCACTCCCTTGCCCTTACTGGTTTTGGGTGCCATGGCGGCCGGGAAAGAGGTGAGGAATCTGGAGCAATGGGAGATTGGGGGCAATGGGGGCGCGGTAGCGGCGGATGGAGGCGTGAGCTTCGGCTTTTTTGCTTGAGGAAGAAGGGGGGGGACAACGGTTCCGAAATTGAAGAGACGCGGGGGGTAAATGAGCAGCACACCCGCGTTTTCCCCTTTTTATGGGGAAGGCGTGGACCGCCTCTTTACCATTTACCACGATGTGATGCATGAGGGCAGCAACCGCCCCATGCACGACCCCCACGTCGCGCATTCAGCGCGGGTCGTGGGGAAGCGCAACCAACGGAGAAGTTACCATAGTAAAACTCCGCTCCACGTGCCCGCACACCGTTTTGGGCCTAGCCCAACAACACGTCACGCTTATGTGTGGCCCAGGCTCGGGGGCTCCTAACGGTGCACAAAAGTAGGGGCTGCCACAGTGCCACATGGGAGGTGGAAAGGTATATAGTGTACAAGCTTATCGCGTGTCATTACAGGACAAAGTGCATTAAATGCGCTACTTAGGTGTCCACTTGCTTTATCAGGGATGGTAACGAGGCCCGTCCCATCCGTCGCTGCTCTGCCTTGCTCCGACACGCGTCCAGGCCATCGAGGCATGCAGCGCCACGTACGCTGGCAGGCTGCTGAGTTCGCGTGCTGGTAGGGTCTTCACGAAGATCCGTATGCCGCCACGCAGGTGTTTGGCTAGTTGGATTAGTACCCATGTATTGCAACGTGGGTACCTGATTTAGTTGGTGGGCTGGCCGCTGAGCTGGGGCAGCGATGGGGCGGCAAGGCCTTGCCGCGGTCTTGCGTATATCCCGGCAAGGGTCTTGTCGGGGCCTTGTGAGCGCCCCCGACAAGAGCCTTGCTGGGGCCTGACGGGTGTTTTCAGCAAGGTGCCTTGCCGGGGCCTCGTGGGCATCCTCGGCAAGGAGCCTTGCGGTTGTCTTGTCTTCTGGCCCCATCTAGGATTTGTAGGCTCTCTGTCTTCACAAAGATCTTTATGCCAACATGCAGGCACTTCCCGAGCCTTGGTTCCAATGCTGTCGATGGTGTCGGAACTCTCAGGCTCAAGGGTGGCTGCGATTTTGGTGTTGGGCGAGCTGCCCCAGCAAGGCTCTTGCCAGGGCTGTGTAGGCCGCCCAGGCAAGGGTCTCGCCGGGAGGAAGCCTGTCTGATTGCTCCGTCTTCTGCGCCCTTGGTTGGAGCGCTGCTCTAGTAGCCTTGCACTTCTGCTTCCCTCCATTGCCCTGCTAAGTGTGGTCGCGGGTGCAGCTCTTACTGCCCATGCACAGGTAAAGGGGCACAAAACAAAGCAAATCACTCATAATTTTTAATCTTGACTTTGATAGTAGGTTCCCATTCATCATGCAATTTTCTAGGAATTGAAACTTCTAATTCCAATTTTTCTTCAAAAGCTTTCATCATAGCATCAACAATATGTTTAGTAAAAGCTTTATTTTGTTCAGAAGCATGGGGTGAATTTAACATGGATTGAAACAAATAAATACAATCAATCAAAGTGCAACTATCATAGTTAAAGTCTTTGTAATCCGAAAGAGTGGGTACATCACTAGTTAAAGTTCTGACCTCTTCAAACCCAGTTTCATCAATTTTCTCAACAAGAATTTCACCCTCCAAAATATTGGGACGCCTTCTAGCTAAAGTTAACTCTTCTCCAGTCCCTTTTTCATCAATCTTAATTTTACTAAGCAAGGAATCAATAGAAGAAACACCAATCATTATAAGATCTTCATCACTTTTGCGAAAGAAATCACTAGAAAACGCCTTTTCTAAAAGTTCTCTTTTAGCTCTATGCATAGAGGTTCTTCTCTTACTTTCATCCATAGGAACATAAAGAGCTTTAATTGATTGATCTACTTTAGGCACAAAAATTTTCATCTTGAGATTTTCCACATCATGAGAAATTCTATCAACACTTCTAGACAAATCATCAATCCTATTCAACTTTTCTTCTATGGAAGTGTTGAAAACTTTTTGCGTGTTGATAAATTCTTTAATATTATTCTCAAGATCAGAGCTGTTCCTATTATTATTATAAGAAGGATTTCCATAGGAATTACATAATTATTAGAGGAATTACTAGGAAAAGGCCTAGGATTAAAATTACCTCTATAAGCATTGTTGTTGAAATTATTTTGAGAGATAAAATTCACATTTATGGCATCACTATTTTTCTCAATCAAAGTAAACAAAGGCATATCATTGAAATCAATAGGAGCACTTTTACTACCAGCCAATTTCATAATAGCATCAACTTTTTCACTCAAAGACGAAATTTCTTCAACTGAATTAACTTTTTTACTAGTAGGAGCTCTTTCGGTATGCCATTGCGAATAATTTGCCATAATACTATCAAGCAATTTGGTAGGTTCACCCAGAGTAATTTCCATAAAAGTACCACCTGCAATGGAACCTAAAAGATTACGAGAAACAAAATTCTACCCCGCATAAAATTTTTGTATGATCATCCAAAGATTTAACCTATGAGTTGGGCAATTCCTTAGCATCATTTTCATCCTTCCCCAAGATTGTGCAACATGCTCATGTTCAAGTTGCTTGAAATTCATGATCTAGGTTCTAAGGGAAATAATTTTTGCGGGAGGAAAATACTTAGTGATAAAAGCATATTTGCACTTATTCCAAGAATCAATACTATTGCGAGGCAAAGAAGAGAACCAAATTTTTGCAGAATCACGCAAAGAAAACGGGAATAATTTCATCTTCACAACATCATTGTCCACATATTTTTCCTTTTGAATATCGCATAATTCCACGAAGGTATTAAGATAGGACGCGGCATCCTCATTAGGAGTACCAGAAAATTGATATTTCATAGCAAGATTCAACAAAGCAGTATTAATATCACAAGACTTCGCACTAGTGGCGGGAGGAGCAATTGGAGTGCCGATAAAAAAAATTGTTGGTATTTGAGAAATCACATAACTTGGTGTTCTCTTGGGTCATGATGACTTCACAACAAGATTGCACTCAAAAACAGATCCAGCAAGAAAACGACGAACGAAAAAGAGGGGCGAATAAAACGACAAATTTTTGTGAAGTGGGGGAGAGGAAAATGAGAGGCAAATGGAAAATGATGTAAATTGCGAGGAGATGAGATTTGTGATTAGGAACCTAGTGTATGTTGAACATCCTCCCCGGTAACAGTGCCAGAAATTCCTTTTGATGCGGCTTGAAGCTACGTCGGTATTTCCCCAAAGAGGAAGGGATGATGCAGCACAGCGGCGTAGGTATTTCCCTCAGATGTGAAACCAAGGTTATTGGACCAGTAGCAGAACCAAGAAACACAACGCAAACAGCACCTGCACACAAATAACAACTACTCGCAACCTGATGTGTAAAAGGGGTTGTCAATCCCTTTCGGGTAGCGGCACCCCAAGATGGGCAAACAGATGTGAATAAAATTGTAGTAGATTGATAGATTGAACAGCAAATAAAATAAATAAGAATAAATTGCAGCAAGGTATTTTTGTATTTTTGGTTTAGTAGATCTGAAAATAAAAGCAAAGGAAAATAGATCACAAAGGCGATAATATGAGAAAGAGACCCGGGGGCCGTAGGTTTCACTAGTGGCTTCTCTCGAGAAAAATAGCAAACGGTGGGTGCACAAATTACTGTTGGGCAATTGATAGAACTTCAAATAATCATGACGATATCCAGGCAATGATCATTACATAGGCATCATGTCCAATATTAGTAGACCGACTCCTACCTGCATCTACTACTATTACTCCACACATCGACTGCTATCCAGCATGCATCTAGTGTATTAAGTTCATGGAGAAACGGAGTAATGCAATAAGAACGATGACATGATGTAGACAAGATCTATCCATGTAGAGATAGACCCCATCATTTTATCCTTAGTAGCAATGATACATACGTGTCGGTTCCCCTTCTATCACTGGGATCAAGCACCGTAAGATCGAACCCACTACGAAGAACCTCTTCTACCGGGGAAAACGACACCTATGGGATCCCGAGGACCCCTATTACGGTTGGTGGGGGTGAAGAGCTGTGCAAAGAGCAGGTCTAGCGATTAGTGCGAGGGGATGTTTACCCAGGTTCGGGCCGCAAATGAAGCGCAAAACCCTAGTCCTGCTTGTCTGTGTTTATCTTGTGTTCTTCAGTTCTTGGACTAGCTACTATGCGTGCCCAGTCCAAAAAGTCCAAATCCTAACACAGTACGCCTCAGGCCTCCTTTTATATGTCAAAAGGGGTCGCCACAGTGGCACACAGGAGGTGGAAAGTATCTACAATATACAAGTTTATCGCCTCACATCGTAGGACAAATGCATTTAATGCGCCGCCTACGTGCCGTCTTGCTTTATCGGGGACGGCAACAGAGCTCGTCCCGTCTGTCGCCGCCTCGCCTTGCTTCGATGCACGTCCAAGCTGACGAGGCATGCAGTGCCATGCTGGCTGGCTGCTCGCTGTGCTGGTGCAATGAATGGGCCTTCACGAAGATCTGCATGCCACCACGCAGGTGCTTGACTAGTTGGCCTAGAAGCTGCATGCTGCCATGCAGGCTCTTGCCTAGTTGGCGGGCTGGTTGCCGCGTCGGAATGGTCGCCGGGGAGCGAAACTTTTTCAGATGCGGGCCTGGCCGCGGCCCCGCAGATGCCCCCGGCAAGGGTCTTGCTGGGGGTCTTCGTCTTCTGGTTCTTATCTAGGCTAGCAGGCCTTAGGTCTTCAGAAAGATCTCCATGCCACCACGCAGGCACCCCTGAGTCTTGGTCTCGACGTTATCATGGTGTCAAGACTCTCAGGATCAAGGGAGGTGGCCTTGCTAGTGTTGGGCAAGTCGCCCCGGCAAGGCTCTTGCCGGGGCTATGTAGGCCGCCCCGGCAAGGGCGTTGCCGGGGGAAATCCATCTTGCCCCTTTGCTCTTCATGTCTCTGGCTTGAGTGCCGTCTTGGCAGTCTCGTACCTTTCCGTCCTCTACCCCGCCAAGCATGGCCGCAGGTGTGGCTATGACTGCCCTTGCACAAGTAAAGGGGTACAGAAGGGCCCCTACTTTTGTACACCGACATCTTCACATTGCAAGATAAATAGATCAAGTTGGCCAAACTAAACCCAAATATCAGAGAAGAAATACGAGGCTATAAGCAATCATGCATAAAAGAGATCAAAGAAACTCAAATACTTTCATGGATATAAAAAGATAGATCTGATCATAAACCCAAAGTTCATCGATCCCAACAAACACATCGCAAAAAGTGTTACATCATATGGATCTCAAAGAGACCATTGTATTGAGAATTCAGCGAGAGAGAGGGACCATCTAGCTACTAACTACAGACCCGAAGGTCTATGAAGAACTACTCACGCATCATCCGAGATGGTATCTAGATTGGATCTTGTGGTTCTGGACTCTGCGGCGGCTGGAATTGATTTTCATCGATGCCTCTAGGGTTTCTGAAATATTGGGGTATTTATAGAGCAAAGAGGCGGTCCAGGTGGCACCCGAGGCGGGCACAACCCACCAGGGTGCGCTTGGGCCTCCTGGCGCACCCTGGTGGGTTGTGCTCTCCTCGGAGCATCCCCAGGTGCAGCCTTGGCCCATTAGGTGTCTTCTGGTAGAAAAAAATCTACGTAAAGTTTCGTTGCATTTGGACTCCGTTTGGTATTGATTTTCTGCGATGTAAAAAACATGTAGAAAACAACAACTAGCACTTGGCACTATGTCAATAGGTTAGTACCAAAAAATGGTATAAAATGATTATAAAACATCAAACATTGATAATATAACAGCATGGAACAATCAAAAACTAAAGATATGTTGGAGACGTATCAATGCACGATTTTGTCTTTGCTTCTCCAGTAGAAATCTTGGGGCACTCTTTGAAGTTCTTTGTGTTGGATTGAGTATTATGAATATGAAGTGTTATTTTAGTACGAACTCTAGGATAGATCAAATGGAAAGAATAGCTTTGTGTTATTTTAGTACGAACTCTTGAATAGATCGAACAGAAACAATAGCTTTGAGGTGGTTTTGTACCCTACAAACAATTTATTCTAATGTTCTCCGCTAGATAGGAACTTTGGAGTGATTCTTCATCGCACTTTGAGGGATGGTTATATGATCCAATTATATTAGCATTGTTGAGAGGTTGCACTACCGAAAGTACGGACCCTAAGCCTCATTTTCAAGCATTGCAATACCGTTTTTGTGCCTGTTTACTATTTTCTACCTTGCTGTTTTTATTTATTCAGATTATAAAAATATATTTCTACCATCCATATTACACTTTTATCACCATCTCTTCACCGAACTAGTGCACCTATACAATTTTCCATTGTATTGGGTGTGTTGGGGACACAAGAGATTTCTTGTATTTGGTTGCAGGGTCGTTTGAGAGAGAGCATCTTCATCCTACACCTCTCACGGATTGATAAACCTTAGGTCATCCACTTGAGGGAAAATTGCTACTGTCCTACGAAACTCTGTGCTTGGAGGCCCAACACGTGTCTACAAGAATAAAGTTGCATAGTAGACATCACGCACACATGAAGGATTCCCGTTGTAGGGTGTTGCAATACATTCATGATTCGCTTATAGTGGGTTGCTTGAGTGACATAAGCATAAACCCGAGTAAGGGGGTTGTTGCGTATGGGATAAAGGGGACTTGATTTTTAATGATATGGTTGGGTTTTACCTTAATGATCTTTAGTAGTTGCGGATGCTTGCTAGAGTTCCAATCATAAGTGCATATGATCCAAGAAGAGAAAGTATGTTAGCTTATGCCTCTCCCTCATATGAAATTGCAATGACGACTACCGATCTTGTTAACAATTGCCTAGGACAATTCCGCACATCGATCCATCATTATTCCACAGTCGCTATTTATAATATATAGTAATATATTCTAACTTTATGTTATACGCACCTACTTTTATATTTTAGTTCTCCGATATCATGCAAAGCTATCCTCTTCATAACCACAACATAGTTTTATTTCTCGTTTCTAGATGGAAGCAAACATTCGGTGTACGTAGAGTCGTATCAGTGGCAGATAGGACTTGCGAGAATATTGATCTTACCTTTGGCTCCTTGTGTGTTCGACACTCCATACTAATCACTTCCACCTTTGGAAATTGCTATGATGATTCCTTGCACTTGGGGATTATCATCATTGCACAAGAGTATGGCAAAGGTATTAGGGATGCCCAGTCTCAAAATGAAAAATGAATTTACTTTATGTTGTCAAATAATAAATTCCTTGGAAAGTGTTGGTATGGAAGGCACCCGTGAATACGGCTAGCCATGGAAAGTGAAAGTATGGTGAAAAAAGTAATAAACTTTATTTTCTGTTTGGGAACCGCCTATGATATATCTAGCATGGAAAGTATTGGGAAATACTCAATCTTTTTGTTGACAAGAAAAGCATGCCACCCGAAATGTTTTTATCTCTATCTTTTTCGCTTTGAGCTCTGGCACCTCTACAAATCCCTACTTCCCTCCGCGAAGGGCCTTTCTATTTACTTTATGCAATTTTTATTTTTATTTTGAGTCTCCATCTTCTCTTATAAAGCACCAACTATGGGGCACTATGATCGTACTTGAGCATTGGGTGTAGCTAATTGATAACCCACAAGTATAGGGGATCGCAACAGTTTTCGAGGGTAGAGTATTCAACCCAAATTTATAGATTCGACACAAGGGGAGACAAAGAATATTTGAAGGTATTAGCAGCTGAGTTGTCAATTCAACCACACCTGGAGATTTATTATCTGCAGCAAAGTGATCAGTAGCAAAGTAGTATGATAGTTTTGATAATAGTAGCGGCAGCAACAGTAACGGTAATAGTGATAGCAATAGTTTTTTTTAGCAAGTGTAACAGTGATGATAGCAGTAGTAACTTAGCAAGAACAATATAAGATAAATTCATAGGCATTGCATCGGTGAATTCTTGGATGTTATTCATCATGATACAGTTATAACCTAGGGCGATACGACACTAGCTCTAGTTCATCGATATAATGTATAGGGATATATTTTCTAAATAGTCATACGTGCTTTATTAAAAGAACATGCATGACCTCTTTTGTCCTACCCTGCCGTGGCAGCGGGGTCCATATTGGAAACTAAGGGATATTAAGGCCTCCTTTTAATAGAGAACCGGAACAAAGCATTAACACACGGTGAATACATGAACTCCTCAAACTACGGTAATCACGGAAGAAGTCCTGGTTATTCTCACTCTGGGGTTACCGGATCATAACACGTAGTAGGTGACTATAACTTGCAGGATCGGATCTTGAACATGGATATAATGGTGATAACATAAACGGTTCAGATCTGAAATCATGGCACCCGGGCTCAAAGTGACAAGCATTAAGCATGGCAAATCATGGTAACATCAATCTAATAACATAATGGATACTAGGGATCAAGCCCTAACAAAACTAACTCGATTACATGATGAATATCATCCAACTCCTCACCGACCAGCGAGCCTACGAAGGTATTACTCACTCCCGGTGGGGAGCATCATGGAATTGGCGATGGAGAAGGGTTGGTGATGACGAAGAACGAAGATCCCCCTCTCCGGAGCCCCAAACGGACTCCAGAACTGCGCTCCCGAGGAAGAACATGGCTTGGCGGCGGCTCCATCTCGTGGATCGCGATAATTCTTTCTCCCTGATTTTTCTCTCCAAAAATAGGATATTATAGCGTTGGTTTCAGGGTCTGCGGGGCCACGAGGTGGGTAGAACCACCTAGGTGTGCCAGGAGAGGGGGGCACGCCCTGGTGGGTTGTGCCCACCCAGGTGCCCCTCTCCAGTGGATCTTGGCTCCAGAACTACTTATTTATTACATAAATAATCCTCGCAAAGATTCGTCCCATTCTGAGAACTTTCATTTCTGCACAAAAACAACACCATGGTAGTTCTGCTGAAAACAGCATCAGTCTGGGGTTAGTTTCATTCAAATCATGCAAATTAGAGTCCAAAAAAAGAGGAAAAGCGTTAGGAAAAGTAGATACGTTGGAGACGTATCACTAATATGCGAGTGTGTTTCACGAATGGATCAATGACTGAGCAGAATGGGCTAGGGATAACTTGCTTTAGTGTTGGTATTTTGAAAGACTTGGTTGCTTGTTGATATGCTTGAGTATTGAAATCTTCATGTCAAAACTAGAGTATTTCTTTGAATCATATAAAAGTCCAAATGTCCATGCTACAAAAGAAAAGAATATGTGATGAACATGTTAGGCAACATTCAAAAATTCTGTTTTTTTTTTCATTTACATACTCGAGGATGAGCAGGAATTGAGCTTGGGGATGCTGATACATCTCCAATTTATCTATAATTTTTTATTGTTCCATGCTGTTATATTATCATTCTCGAATGTTCTACAATCATTTTATAGCAACTTTATATCATTATTTGGGACTAACCTATTGACATAGTGCCCAGTGCCAGTTGCTGTTTTTTGCTTGTTTTTTACTTCGCAGAAAATCAATATCAAACGGAGTCCAAACGCAGCGAAACTTTTTGGAGAATTTTTTTGGGCCAGAAGACACAAGATGGGTCGAAGAAGTACCAAAGGGGTGCCCCGAGGGGGGCACAACCCACCTAGGCGCGCCTGGGTGCCCAGACGTGCCCTGTTGGGCTATGCCCACCTTGGTGGCCTCCTGCACCGCCTCCTTGCTCAATAAATACCCCAATATTCCATAAACCCTAGGGGAGTTGACGAAAAATCAATTCCAGCCACCGCAAGTATAGAAACCACAGATCCAATCTAGACACCATCACGGAGGGGTTCATCATCCTCATTGGTGCCTCTCTGATGATGCGTGAGTAGTTCATTGTAGACCTACGGGTCCATAGTTAGTAGCTAGATGGCTTCCTCTCTCTTTTGATTCTCATACAATGGTCTCTTTGCGATCTGTTTGATGTAACTCTTTTTGCGGTGTGTTTGATGGGATCCGATGAACTTTGAGTTTATGATCAGATCTCTGTTTTTATCCAGGAAAGTTATTTGAGTCTTTTGATCTCTTATATGCATGATTACTTATAGCCTCGTATTTCTTCTCCGAATCTTTGGTTTAGTTAGGCCAACTAGATCGACTTTTCTTGCCATGGGAAGAGGTGCTTTCTGATGGGTTCGATCTTGTGGTGCTAGATCCCAGTGACAGAAGGGGAAACGACACATATGTATCATTGCTATTAAGGATAACAAGATGTGGTCTATTTCTAAATAAATAGATCTTGTCTACATCATGTCATCGTTCTTATTGCATTACACCATTTCTCCATGAACTTAATACACTAGAAGCATGTTGTATAGCGGTCGATGTGTGGAGTAGTATTAGTAGATGTAGGAAGGAGTCAGTCTACTAATCTTGGACGCGATGCCTATATAATGATCATTGCCTAGATATCGTCATGATTATTTGAAAAACTATCAATTGCCCAACAGTAATTTCTTTACCCACCGTATGCTATTTTTCTCGAGAGAAGCCACTAGTGAAATCTACGGCCCCAGGGTCTCTTCTTTATCATATTTTCCTTCAAGATCTATTTTATTCGCCTTTATTTTTAGATCTATATTTCCTAAAACCCAAAAATACCTTGCTCCACTTTATTTTATTTTGCATTTATTCATGATCTATTTATCCAATCTATCATATTTTTATCCCGTCAACTCGACAATTTCTGGCACCGTTACCCGAAAGGGATTGACAACCCCTTTAACACGTCGGGTTGCAAGTATTTTTTTCTTTGTGTGAAGGTGCCGTTTACGTTGTGTTGTGTGATTCTCCTACTAGTTCGATAACCTTGGTCTCATCACTAAGGGAAATACCTACCGTCACTGTGCTGCATCATCCCTTCCTCTTTGGGGAAATATCGACGTAGTTCAAGCCGCAATTAGCGTTTCATCCCGAAAGTCTTCTCTTGATTTTTTCTAGGGAAAATGACATCATATAGGAGAAGATGGGCCATGGAGGACTACTGGTGGGCCCATAGGCTCACATGGCGCACCCCAGGAGGGGCGTGAGATGCCCCGACTCGACCATGCACTAATCATACATGCAAATGCGCACGATCAAGATCAGAAACTCACGGGATAGTATCACAACACAACTCTAGACACAAATTCAAACATAAAATTTATATTACAAGCCAGGGCCACAAAGGCTCGAATACATAAGTCAGCGGAAGCAACAACATCTGAATACGGACATAAGTAAACAAGTTTGCCTTAAGAAGGCTGAGCAAAGCAACGACATATAGATCGAAATGGCGCATGACTCCTGCCTGGGAGCTTCCTAACTACTCCGGGCCGTCGGTCTCCACGTAGTACTAGGTTCCGTCGGTGTAGTAGTAGTCATCGGCGGGACCAACAGGCTCCGGGGCTCCATTATCATATCGCAGCAATCGAGCAGAAGGGAAAATGTAGCAAAGCAACCCTGAGTACTTATCCAAATTACTCGCAAGACATACATCAGATCTATGCTAAGCATGCATCAATATCAGTGGGAAGGGGCTGTATCTGTGGATTATACTGCAGAAATGCCAGAATAGAAGGGAAGGCCTAGCCTATCGAAGACTAGCGTCTTGCAGCGTCTTGCAGCATCAGAAGAGTGCATATTAGCATAACATAAGTAATAAGTATGTGGTAGCAAAGCCCAGAGATCCTTCCTCGACTCCTTGTGAGAAAGCGAACCAGGAGCCAACATGTCCACTTAGTGTCTCCAGTATCCGGTTCTAGTTGTAATAGATCGGGATACAACTCTGAGCGTCCGTTACCATGGAAACGGCTATTCGGTTAGATATAATTCCCTGCAGGGGTGCACCAACTTACCCAACACGCTCGATTAACTCTGGTCGGGAACACTTTTCCTGGTCATGTTCGGCCTCAGCTGAAAGACACGCCGTAGACCTACCTAGGCTCCATAGAGAGGTCCCTGATATGTCCATTTTGCATCATGCTTACCTACTATTATTTATATTGTTTTTATTCATAATAATGCTTTTTGGAGTATTTCTAATACCTTTTCTCTCATAATATGCAAGGTTTACACAAAGAGGGAGAATGCCGACAGTTGGAATTCTGGACCTGAAAAAGCTACGTCAGAGTTACCTATTCTGCACATCTCCAAATGAGTTGAAAATTTACGGAGAATTATTTTGGAAATATGAGGAATACACCTAGGAAAAGGCTAATTAGTGGCACACCTGTTTTTGCCATTAATGGCGCAGTACAAGTGCGCCACTATTATCACGCCATTAGTAACAAAATAGTAATGGCGCACCTCTGGTGCGCCATTAGTATCCCAGATAGTAATGGCGCACCACATAGAAGAGCGCCATTACTAACAAATTTTTTTCAAAAAAAAATCAGAATTTTTTTTAAATCATTTTTTTCGTTTTTTCTTAATCTCGGGTCACTATGGCTTAATCTCAGGTCAAATCGCACTCCGTGGTCAAACTTCCCGGAAGGTCACCCATCCTCACACCACTCAAGCCCGAGCACGTTTAACTTGGCAGTTCTATCCAACCCCAGCACCATCTCACTCCACAGGCACTTGTTGATATATCAATCATATCAATCCTATTAAACCTTGTTGATGTCTAGGACTTTGTTCATGTTCATGAGTGCGATGAAATTTTGAAAAAATATTTCAAACTTCCCGGTCATATTACGTATCATATTTTGAAAAAAAATTCCAAAAAAAAATTTGAAACCAATTTTTTTCTGTTACTAGTGGCGCACCTAGCAAATGGTGCGCCACTAGTAAGTTTGAATTTTTTTCATTTCCCCCCCTCTAGATCGTAAAAGCCCCGTATCTTTTGTTCTGTTAGGTTTTTGGGGATTTTGAAGGTGTTGAACAAAGTTCCCTCGGTTCAATTCGGATGTAACTTTTCGAGTAGATGATTTTTCATATAAAAAACTTTGTAATCCGTTCGTATGCAAAAGTTATGCCCATTTTACTAAATTCCAGAGAGAATTTGCAAATAAAGTCGAAATTCATATTTGTAAATTTTCCCAACAACTAGACCACATATCATATGGGAAACTTATTTTCTTTTATTTTTTTGACATTTCCATCATTTTCTTTTTTTTAAACTGAAAAGGTGGTCCACGGGGGGGGGGGGGTGCATTTAGCACCAGGGTTACTAATGGCGCACCTGGTGTGTGGTGCACCATTAGTAGTTTTGAAAAAAAAATCAAAAAAATTTGTTAGTAGTGGCGCACCATGGGATAGTGCGCCATTACTCACTACTAGGGAAAACCTTATACACAGAACTTTAGCAGTAGCGAGGGTCAAAGGTGCTAAGTAGCAGTAGCGCGCCTGAGCAAACCGCGCTGCAGATAAAGTTCTAGCAGTAGCGCGTCTTGCTCTAAACACGTTACTACTAAAATTCCCACGGCTTAGCCGATAGGCTACACATAGTAGTAGCGACCTATAACGAACCACGCTACCGCTACTTTATTTGTAGCAGCGCGTTTTAACCTAAACTCGCTACTGCTAAAGGATATAAAATTAAATGGAAAGAAAATAGAAAGGTAATTGAAAATGAAAGAAATAGAATAAGGTGAAAGGAAAAAATGTGAATAAAAATAAATGAAAAAGGGGAAAAAGAGAAAGGAGTAGCAGTAGCGTGTATCCCAGAACGCGCTGTAGCTAACGTAGCAGCACCGCTCTTCCTGGAACGCCCTACTGCTACTTCTGACTTAACCACGGGGTTCGTCCTTCCCCACGGTTACTTCCCCCAAATCCAACTCTCCACTCTCGCCGCCGCCGTCGCCCGTCGGCCGCCGCGCGCTCTCCGCACACCCTCTACGCCGCCCCGACCCCAGATTCAACGCCGCCCCCGCCCCCGACCTCAACGCCGCCCCGGACGCCGCCCCCAACTCCGACCTCGACGCCGCCATCCGCCACGCGCCCGAGCCCCGACCCTGACCTCGACGCCGCCCTGCCCCTCCCTCGTTGCAAGCACCCGAGGTGAGCACGCCTGCTCCTCCCTCTCCCCTACCTCTGCCTAGGGTTTCTTTATATTTTAGTTGCATCAAATTAGTTAGGGTTCATGTAAGAGTGGAAACAAATCGGATGCGGATGCGGCCCAAATGAGTTAGGGTTCATGTAAGGGTGGAAACGAATCAAATTTCTAAGATGAATCATAAAACGAGTAAAATTTGACCACTTATTTCACTTTATAGTTGGATAATTGGAATATCTGCTACCACTTTCCACGCCTATAGGTTCATCAAATTAGATGGTAATTAGGGCAGTAGTTCCTAGGTACTAATTAGTTAGTAAGAACTAGGTACTAATTAGGTACTAGAATATTTTTATTTATAGTAAGTTTATTTTTAGTAAGAACTAGTTAAATTAATAGAACTAGTTAGTAAGAACTTGTTGCTATTTTTAGTTAAAGCAATTTTTCCCGCCTCGACGTGGACGATGCCTATCCCGCATCCTCGTCGTCGAGTCGGCGGAGGATGACACCTGCTTGACCAGATGGGCCATGTCTGGGACTGGGCTCCGCTGGGGTGCTACTGGGAGGCGCTACCTACCGGGGGGCGCAGGTTGGTGAGGAGCCAGCCTGTCATTGACCCAAACCTTCTTTGGTGGCGGTCATGTGGGCCAGTGACAGTCCAGAGGCTCGAGGACTCCGCGGAGGTGGTGCATCACTGTGTCAGTGAGGAGGACGCGCACGTCCGTCGCTACTTGTTTGCGTTGGAGCACAGGTTCTCCAATACCTGGCAGGTTCTCCAGGGATCTCACTGGAGCTATGATCCCGTGATGGTTCCTGCTCTGTGGGTGTCCACCGCCCGTGCCGATACCCGTCGTGTGCTAGGGTTTTAGTTGTATTAGTGATGTTATATGTATGACACTATTCGTGGTGTATTAGTGATAATATTCGACGATGTACGGACGCATGAGATGATTTACTTTTGCTTATTGAATGCATGCTAATTTGAGTCCTATAAGATATTTTGAAATGTATATCTTGTGTTGCTCAATATCCAAGTGGTCGGTCATGTTTGCAGGTTACCCCTCCGAGTGGCCTATGTTTTGCCGGAGTGTTCATTCATTTCCGTTCCGGCAAATTTCAGGCGCTCGATATGTCCTATTTTAGCAAAGGTCATGCCGGATTTTTCCGTGAATTTTGGCATGACTTGTGCCAGAATATGTAGGAAATATCGAGTGCCCCGAATTTGTGTGTTGAGTATCCTGGTAGTTGTCTTCGATCAATTTTCAATTAATGTTTTAACTATGAACATAGGAAATGTCTGACGACGAAAAGGATTTCGGTATTTTCAAATACTGCGAAGACGAGCGCGGCCTGTGCGACGGAATCTTCCTAGATGATGATAGGTGCTTCAGCATCAAGATGGACGAGAACTTCGAAGTGGATACAGTAAGTCACAACGAAAAGTCTTTTTTCATAATTAAGCATGACATTTGCTTCAACTTATAATTTAAGCATGACATTAAGCATGAGAAGTCTTTTTTTACTATTCTACTAGCGTATCCCCTGCCATGCAAGAGTTTTTGTATTGGATAAGATAGGTTTCAGTCGTACTATGGAGGAAAAGAAATTTTACTTGAAGACCGAGCATGGTTATATTTTCAACGTAATATTATACAATTCAGACGACTACACCTATTTTGGATGCAAAACATGGCGAGCACTATGCAAGACTTATGCATTTGAGCCTGATATGGTTATCACCTTTGATATTCGTCTGGAAGATGATATTGAGGGTAATACCGACATCTGGGTCGATGTGCAGACGCCTCCAGTTATACCATTATGTAAGTTTCTCAACCATATTTATGTCTTTGATATTGTTTATTCAAAAATAGTTGACAACTAATTTGTATTGTCAGCTTATTTCGGTGCAAGCAAACATGTCCAGCGCTTGGTAGACAGGACCTACTACTGTCCCGGGGCTGAACTAAACTGGGAGGAGCTAAGTCATTATGTTTCATGGCTTGAGGATCTTGATACTGTCAAGACAAATTTTCTTCCTGGATTTAGAAATGTTAGTACTGAAAACGTGCGACCAATAGTGTTCGTAATGAACTACGGTCACATCTATTTAGGAAGGATGGTAAGATTTTTACTATTTGTCCTCAGTGCATCTTTTCCATACATTATTTTTGAAGCTAAACTTCATTGCTAAGTATGTTACCATACGATGTTCTTCAAAAGGGACTCCCGATGAATGTTGTGCCTTATGGGATCGAGACTAAAGGTACCATGAGTATTATTAGCTTACGGCCAAGATATCCTACAGATTACTGTAGTGCATTCAAGATTAGCGACGGATGCTTAATAGTGCAAGACTGGACCAAATATGTGATGGGGGAGCGCAGAGAAGTACTAGGGGGCAGCAAACAGAGGCGCTACCCACGATTAGGAGACAGGTTCATCTGCATGCTCCAATTCGATCAAGGAGGAGAGCTACACATGTTTTATGTTATTTTACCTAAGAGAGAGCAGCAGGAGTGATTAGCTAGCTAGAAATGAGTTTGATGATGATGATGTGCTACACTATTACAATGATGATAAAATAGCTAGTGTTGGTGGTAATGACTATGATGATTATTATTAGCTAGTGTTAGTGGTGATTAAATAAATACTGTTGGTGGTAATGACCATGATGATGATTAAATAGCTTGTGCTGGCGGATTAGATTCAAGTGGAGGCAACATGTGGTGCACATCGAAAGTACTACTAGTCCAAACTAGATTAAGTTTGGATTAGTAGTATACTTTTGACATGCACCACATATTGCCTCCACTTGAACCTAATGCACCTTCATTTGACACACTGTTATGGACATAATGATGTAAACCTCATAACTGGTATTGTACCAATATTTGTACGATGGCGCATAAATACACTAAAAATAAAAAAATAAAAAAAAGAATACTAGTAGCGATGGAGAGAAAACACGCTGCCAGTAGTTACATTAGCAGTAGCGTGGGAGTGAACAAACGCTGCAGCTATTTGTCCTAGCAGTAGCGCGTGCAGGCACGCGTTACTGCTAAGCAATAGCTGTAGCGCCTTATTAGTAGCGTGCCTACCCGCGCTACTAGTGAGCACAAAACCAGCGCTACTGCTAGGGTTTTCCCTAGTAGTGACTAGTTAAAACTAGTAATGGCGCACTGTACACTGGTGCGCCACTACTAACAATTTTTTTATTTTTTTTCGAAACTACTAATGGCGCACGGTGGGTGTGGTGCGCCATTACTATGTCAACTAGTAATGGCGCACTATCCCCTGGTGCGCCACTGCTAACAATTTTTTTTTCAAAACTACTAATGGCGCACCACACACCAGGTGCGCCATTAGTAATATGTCAATAATGGCGCACCTGTATCTGGTGCGCCACTGCTATATAGCAGTGGCGCACCACATACATGGTGCGCCATTAATGTCCATATCAACTATAGCCCTTTTCCTAGTAGTGATATTGGAGCAAATAACTACCACAGGGGCCCCACCATGTGGGCACAACCCACCTGGGCGCGCCAGGGAGCCCAGGCGCGCCCCCGTGGGTTGTGCCCTCCTCGGCCCACCTCTAGTGCCCCTCTTCTGGTATATAAGTCATTTTTAGCTAGAAAAAATAAGGGGAAGACTTTCGGGACGAAGCGCTGCCGTCTTGATACGTCTCCAATGTATCTATATTTTTTTTATTGTTCCATGCTGTTATATTATCATTCTTGGATGTTTTACAATCATTTTATATCAACTTTATATCATTTGTTGGGACTAACCTACTGACATAGTGCCCAGTGCCAGCTGCTATTTTCTGCTTGTTTTTTACTTCGTAGAAAATCAATACCAAACAGAGTCCAAATGCAACGAAACTTATTGGAGAGTTTTTCTGGACCAGAAGACACAAGATGGGCCGAAGAAGTACCCGAGGGGTGCCCCGAGGGGGGCACAACCCACCTGGGCACGCCTGGGGGCCCAGGCGCCCCCTGATGGGTTATGCCCACCTCGGTGGCCTCCCACACCGCATCTTTGCTCTATAAATACCCTAATATTCCAGAAATCCTAGGGGAGTCGACGAAAATCAATTCCAGCTGCCGCAAGTTCCAAAAACCACAGATCCAATCTAGACACCATCACGGAGGGGTTCATCATCCTCATTGGTGCCTCTATGATGATGCGTGATGTCACAGCCCTAGAATATCTGAGTGTAATAGTTGCATCCGTGAGCATGCATCATGTTTAATTAAAGAAACTTGGAATTGAGAAAGTGGAAGCCTCAAAAACTTAAATATAAGAAGGGCAAAGAACCCTGGAAATCTCATTCTTTGTTTCCAAGATGTCCTTTTGCAATGTTTGAGAATTTTGGCAAGAGCTATATATCAAACCAGAATTTAGGAACATTTTTAAGGATTTATTTTTGGGACTCTGAATTTAAATCAATGGCTATTTGAATTTGAGTTATATTCATATAACTAGAATATAATTTCAAATATCTTTGAAACATTTTATGTGCATTTGGAAATGTCCATTCTGCAACATAAAATTATTCAAAGGGTTTTGTCACTGTTTTGAAATTGTTTTGAATTTTGAACAGTGGCAGAATATTAAACAAAAGAAAACATAACAGAAAAATAAGACAGAGCAACCTTACCTGGAGCTTACTTGTCCAGTCCACCTGGCCCAACTCCTGCTGGTCCAGCCCACCAGAGAGGCCCGACCCACTAGCTCCAGCGAGCTTCTTCAAGCTGCCGCCAGTAGGAGCAGCTGCGTGCTAGGCATGCCACAGCCGAGCAGCGCAGCCTCCTGCTTGGCCTCCTCGTGCTGGTCCCCTCGCTCTGGACCGCCCTCGACCCCCTCTGACTTCCCCCCCTCACTCTGGAGCTCTCTCCCTCTCCTATAGCTCCCTCCCCGAGCACCACCGAACACACCCGTTGCCGCTCGCTGCCACTGCGGCCACCGGCCAGCTCTAGCCCTTGGACGTGTTCCCGAGCTCGATTTTCTTCCTCTACGTCGACTGCCCCGAGACACGCGACGCCGGACGTGCTGCAACGCCAACCACGCCGTCGTCCTCGTCCTCTGCATCCAACGACCGCCGTCGTCGATTCACCGTCTCCGCCGCCTCCCCGATCCAGCTGAGCTCCGCCTCGACCCCACGATGAGCTCCACCGTCCCCCCCCCCGCTCCCTGAGCTCGTCCTCATCCCCTAGCCGCGCTAGCCACCGGAGCCGAGAGCTCCTCGCCGCCGACCATGAAGCCGCCGAGGCTAGAGCGAGCGCCGCTCATGGCTGAGCACTCCTTGGTGCTCAGCACGTTGCCAGGAGCTCCGAACACCCAGCCGCTCATCTTGTAGTGCCCCGTAGCGACCAACCCGTCGTCGGCCGAACTCCGGCCGCCGCCTCCGTGGTCGTGGCCGTCGTTTCCAGCGATCCCACGGCCTCCCGAGCAGCCAGCTAGATGCGGGCGTGCGCGGGCTATCTTCTGCTGGCCTTCGCGCGCCACCCGCCGCCTGTAACGCAGCCCCGGCGAGCTTCCGTCGTAGTTTTGGTCGCCGCCGGCGGAACCCCGGCGAGAGCCGACGTGGCGCAGTCATTAGCTGCTAATTATCCCCCTAAGCAACCCCTAGTTACACTGACAGCCGGGCCCCACTGCCTAATTAACCTGGTTTAGTTTCTGTTTAGGTTTAACTAACCACACGGGCCCCACATGTCAGTTTGACCTAGCCACGTCACCTATTGACCAGACCCCACCTGTCTATGACACTAACCTCTCCTGAGTCACTGGCCAGTGGTCCCCACTGGTCAGGTTTGACCTGGACCGGCCTGTTGACCCTGCTGACATCACCCAGATGCAATGCTGATGCAGTAATTGATGTTCTGGATTTAAAATAATCCAGGAAATTCCAGAAAATGTTAAAACTTCTAAAATTCATAGAAATTCAACCGTAACTCCAAATGAAACAAATTATATATGAAAAATTATCAGAAAAATTCAATCTATCCATCTGTACTAGTTTAGTGCATGACAAACCAACCTAAACCTGCTGTATAGATGAAAACACATAATGGGCCTTTAAAATGCTTAAGTTTGGAGTTGCATTTGAATCCTTGATTCAAATGAGCTCAATTGAACTTGTTGCTATTTGCTTTAGCACGAACAACATCACATATACATGCCATGTTCATGCATCATATTGTGCATTGCATTGATTGTGTTTATTCCCTGTTTGCCGGTGTTGTTCCCCCTCGGTAGACGTTATTCCGACGCTGTGATCGTTGACACTGATGAAGACCCAATGCTATCTTCAAAAGTGCCAGGCAAGCAAAACCCCCTTGTTCATTCTGATACAATCCCACTCTCTCGGTCCGACTCTCTTTTAATGCATTAGGACAACAACGATTCAACTGTTACATGATGCGGTAGTTGAACCCCTTTCCTCTGCATGACCTGTCATTGCCACAGTAAATAGATGAAACCCACTAGCATGAGTAGGAGTTGTTTGAGCCCTGATGTGCCTACTCATTCATGCTTGTTTGTCATGCCTGCTATTGCTTAGAGTTGTGTCAGGTCTGATTCATCGGGAATGAATTGGAAAGTTGTGAACATGTCCTACTGTTGAGAGCTAAGTGTGTGAACACGATTTGGTAAAGGTAGCGGTGAGAGGCCATGTAGGAGTACATGGTGGGTTGTCTCATTGAAACCGTCCTCAGGAACTGAGTTCTGTGTTCGTGATCCATGAATAGTTACTACCACACATTAGGTTCCTGTAACTCGACCCCTCTCGGCTTATTAACCACCTCGATCTCTGTCTAGGAGTTGCAACAAGTTTCTGGTGTTTGTAGGTTGTGTTAGTAGTCTACCAAGTGGCACCCGGTATAGGTGGGCTTGGGACAGACTAGGCACCGTGGCACGGTGTACCAAGCATAGATCCATCCGTCGAGGTGGGCTTGGGAACCCTGCACACATCGTTTGGGGCTGTGAGCGGCACCCCAGCTGGATCTCCTTGCGGATGGAACCCGAATAGGCGATAAACCTTAGAGACTTGCGTGGTTAGTCAGGTCGTGGCCGACTCCCTCGCCAGGCTTCCGCTTGAAGGTTGCCAAGATACACGACGTGTACATGGTGGTAAGTGGCGAGAGCGTGTGTGAAGAAGTACACCCCTGCAGGGTTAACATCATCTATTCGAATAGCTGTGTCCGCGGTAAAGGACTTCTGGGTTGCCTGTACAGTTCATAGACAAGTGAAAGTGGATACTCTAAAATGCGCAAAATAAGCGTGAGTGCTATGGATGGCGTTCTCGTAGGGAGACAGGAGCGGATCCATAGTGGTGTATTGATATGGTGAATATGTGGACTCGTGTGCGCCACCTCAAAAGAGTTACTTGCAGTCGTAGTTCAGGATAGCCACCGAGTCAAAGCTGGCTTGCTGCAGTTAAACTCCACCACCCCTTTGTTGATACCGATGCATATGTAGCTAGTTCTGATGTAAGTCTTGCTGGGTACATTTGTACTCACGTTTGCTTAATTTATGTTTTTGCGGAGAGACTTCAGTCTCACTAGTAGTTCCGCATGGACTTCGACGTTTAGCTTGTTACCTCAGCTACGATCTTGTGCCCTCGGCGGGATCTTGTAGATAGTCAGGCTTCTCAGCCTTTTCATTTGTAGTTGTCTGTACCCAGACAAGTTAAGCTTCTGCATGTGCTTGTTGCTTGTATGCTCTATATGTGGGGTCATGAGACCCATGTTTGTAATAATTGGCTCCTCGGAGCCTAATGAATAAATACTTTGAGTCATAGAGTTTTGTTGTGATGCCATGTTGTATTTGCACATATCGAGCATATTGTGTGTATGATTTTGAAATGCTTGGTATGTGTGGGATCCGACAACCTAGTTGTCTATACTTGGTAGCCTCTCTTATGGGGAAATGTAGTCTAGTGCTTCCACTGAGCCATGGTAGTCTGCTACAGCCCGGTTTACCGGAGTCCTGTTAGCCCAGTTACTACTGCTCCGGAACACTTAGACTGGCTGGCATGTGTCCTTCTTCGATCCTGTGTCTTTCCCTTCGCGGAAATCTCACGCGGTGTCCTTCGGAGTATTGTTAGCCTGCTACAGCCCGGAATCCCGGAGTCCCGCTAGCCCAGTTGCTACAGCCCGATATCACTCGCTGATGACCGACACGTTCGTTGCTGGGTCATGTATGCCTGTCCCTGTAAGTTAGTGCCACTTTGGGTTCACGACTAGTCATGTTGGCCCGGGTTCTCTGTCATATGGATGCTAGAGACACTATCATATACGTGAGCCAAAAGGTGCAAACGGTCCCGGGCCAGGTAAGGTGGCACCCGTAGGAATACCGTGCGTGAGGCCGCAAAGCGATATGATGTGTTACATGCTAGATCGATGTGGCTTAGGATCGGGGTCCTGACACGTGAGAAATTCATTGTACACCTACGGGTCCGTAGTTAGTATCTAGATGGCTTCCTCTCTCTCTTTTGATTCTCAATACAATGGTCTCTTGGAGATCTATTTGATGTAACTATTTTTTGTGGTGTGTTTGTTGGGATCCAATGAACTTTGAGTTTATGATCAGATCTATGTTTTTATCCATGAAAGTTAATTGAGTCTTTTGATCTCTTATATGCATGATTACTTATAGCCTCGTATTTCTTTTCGAATCATTGTTTTAGTTAGGCAATTAGATCAATTTTTCTTGCCATGGGAAGAGGTGCTTTGTGATGGGTTCGATCTTACGGTGCTTGATCCCAGTAACAGAAGGGGAACCGACATGTATGTATCATTGCTATTAAGGATAACAAGATGGGGTCTATTTCTACATAAAAATATCTTGTCTACATCATGTTATCATTCTTATTGCATTACTTCGTTTCTCCAGGAACTTAATACACTAGATGAATGCTGGATAGCGGTCGATGTGTGGAGTAATAGTACTAGATGCAGGCAGAAGTCGGTCTAGTAATCTTGGACGTGATGCCTATATAATGATCATTGACTGGATATCGTCATGATTATTTGAAGTTCTATCAATTGTCCAACAGTAATTTGTTTACCCATTGTATGCAATTTTTCTCGAGAGAAGCCACTAGTGAAATCTACGGCCCCCGGGTCTCTTCTTTATCATATTTGCCTTCGAGATATATTTTTATTCGCTTTTATTTTCAGATCTATATTTACAAAAACCAAAAAAATACTTTGCTGCACTTTAGTTTATTTTGCATTTATTCATGATCTAGTTATCCAATCTATCATATTTTTATCTCGTCAACCCTACAATTTCTGGCAGTGTTACCCGAAAGGGAATGACAACCCCTTTAACACGTCGGGTTGCGAGTATTTTTCTTTGTGTGCAGGTACCGTTTATGTGGTGTTGCATGATAGGGAAATACCTACCATCGCTGTGCTGCATCATCCCTTCCTCTTTGGGGAAATACCGACGTAGTTCAAGCCGCAATCAACAGGAATTTTTGGCACCGTTGCCGAGGAGACATCATCAACGTCTACCAGGTTCCTAATCACAATTCCTATCTCCTTGAAATTTTATTATTTGCCATTTGTCTCTCGTTTTCCTCTCACCCACTTCACAAAAATTTGCCGTTTTATTCGCCCTCTTTTTCGTTCGTTGTTTTTCTCGTCAGATCTGTTTTGAGTGCAATCTTGTTGCGTAGTCACGGTGACTCAAGAGAACATCAAGTTGTGTGATTTCTCCAATACCAACAACAAAGATTTTATTAGCACTCCGATTGCTCCACCCGCCACTAGTGCAGAGTCTTGTGATATTAATGCCGCTTTGCTGAATCTCGTTATGAAAGATCAATTTTCCTGTACTCCTAATGAGAATGCTACGTCCCATCTTAACACATTCGTGGAATTATGCGATACGCAAAAAAATATGTGGACAATGATATTGTGAAGTTGAAATTGTTTCTGTTTTCTTTGCGAGATCGTGCAAAACGTTTTCTTCTTTGCCTCGCAATAGTATTGATTCTTGGGATAAGTGCAAGGGTGCTTCTATTACTAAGTATTTTCCGCCCGCGAAAATTATTTCTCTTAGGACACAAATAATGAACTTTAAACAACTTGAGCATGAACATGTTGCGCGATCTTGGGAAAGAATGAAAATGATGCTTAGAAATTGTCATATTCATGGTTTAAATCTTTGGATGATCATACAAAAATTTTGTGCGGGATTGAATTTTGTTTCTAGAAATCTTTTAGATTCCACCGTGGGGGTACTTTTATGGAAATTACTTTGATTGAATCTAATAAATTGCTTGATAATATTATGGAAAATTATTCACAATGGCATACCGAATGAGCTCCTACTAGTTAAAAGGTTAATTCGGTAGAACAAATAAATTCTTTGAGTGAAAAAGTTGATGATCTTATGAAGTTGGTTCCTAATAAAAGTGTGCTCCTATTGATATTAATGATGTTCCTTTGTCTACTTTTATTGAGCAAAATTGTGATGTCGTAGATGTGAATTTTGTTTTGCGAAATTTTAATAACAATGCTTATAGAGGTAATTTTAATCCTAGACCTTTTCCGAGAAATTCCTCTAATAATTATGGTAATTCCTATGGTAATAATTCTTATAATAATAATAGGAACACCTCTGATCTTGAGAATAATATTAAAGAATTTTTCAATGCTCAAAAGAATTTTAATACTACGATAGAGGAAAAGTTGAGTAAGATTGATGATATGTCTAGAAGCATTGATAGAATTTCTCATGATGTAGAAAATCTCAAGATGAAATTTTGTATGCCTAAGGTTGAAGAATCAATTAAAGCTTTATATGTTTCTATGGATGAAAGTAAGAAAAGAACCGCTATGCTTAGAGCTAAAAGGGAATTTTTAGAAAAAGCGTTTTCTAGCGATTGCTTTCATAAAAATGATGAAGATCTTAAACTGATTGGTGTTTCTTCTATTGATTATTTTCTTAACAAAATTAAGATTGATAATAAAGGGACTTAAGAAGAGTCAACTTTCGTTAGAAGGCGTCCTGATAATTCGGAGGGTGAAAATCTTGTTGAGAAAATTGATAAAAGTGGGTTTGGAGCGGCCAAAACTTTAACTAGTGATGTGCCCACTCTTTTGGATTACAAAGACATTAATTGTGATAATTGCTCTTTGATTGATTGTATTTATTTGTTGCAATCCATGATAAATTCACCCCATGCTTATGAACAAAATAAAGCTTTTACTAAACATATTGTTGATGTTGTGATGAAAGCTTTCGAGGAAAAGTTGGAATTAGAGATTTCAATTCCTAGGAAATTACATGATGAATGGGAACCTACTATCGAAGTCAAGATAAAAATTATGAGTGTTTTGCTTTATGTGACTTGGGTGCTAGTGTTTCTACAATTCTGGAATCTTTATGTGATGTGCTTGGTCTTACCGATATTGAAGAATGTTCTTTAAATTTGCACTTGGCGGATTCCACTATTAAAAAGCCTATGGGAAGAATTGATGATGTTCTTATTCTTGCAAATAGGAATTATGTGCCCATAGATTTTATTGTTCTTGATATTGATTGCAATCCATCTTGTCCAATTATTCTTGGTAGACCGTTTTTATGCACTATTGGTGCCATGATTGATATGAAAGAAGGCAATATTCAATTTCAATTTCCACTAAGGAAGGGTATGGAACACTTCCCTAGAACAAGAATTAGGCCGCCATATGAATCAATCATGAGGGCATCTTATGGATCTAGAACCAAGGATGACAATACTTGAATCTTTGCATTATGCCTAGCTAGGGGCATAAAACGATAGCGCTTGTTGGGAGGCAACCCAACGAATAAAATTTATTTTTGTATTTTTCTTTATGTTCTTGAGTGTTTGCAAAATTATGCTACTATTATGTTTGTGTTTTTTATGTTTTAATTAGTGTTTGTGCCAAGCAAAGCCTTTGGGATCATGTTGGGTGATAGCTTATTTGATTTTGTTAAAAAAACATAAACCTTTGCACTCAGAAAAATAATTTTAATAAATTACAGAAATGTTCCTTAGCTCTGAATTTTTTACACAAGATTGATATAAAAATTTCCCACGTTTCCCTAATTTTTCAGAATTGTTGGAGTTACAGAAGTATCGAAAGTTTTCATATTACTACAGACTGTTCTATTTTTGACAAATTATGTTTTCTTTGCGTTGTGTGCTTATTTTGATGAATCTATGGAATCTTTCGGGGGGTTTGAGCCATAGCAAAGTTGGAATATAGCAGATATAATGCAAAAATAAAATATGAATGGGTTTGCAACAATACTTTTAGTAGTGATTTGCTTTCTTTTACTAATGGATCTAGCGAAGGTTTTGTTGAGTTTTGTGTGATTGAAGATTCCAAGTTTTGGGTGAGATCACAATGGATGAAGGAACTGTTGGGGAACGTAGCATGCAATTTCAAAAACTTGCTACACTCACACAAGATCTATCTAGGAGATGCATAAGAACGAAGGGAAGAGTCTGTCTACGTACCCTCGTAGACCAAAAGCGGAAGCGTTTGACAATGCGGTTGATGTAGTCAAACTTCTTCTAGCTCCGACCGATCAAGCACCAAACGTACGGCACCTCCGAGTTCTGCACACGTTCAACGCTATGACGTCCCTCACCTTCTTGATCCAGCAAGGTGTTGAGGAAGTAGATGAGTTCCGTCAACATGACGGCGTGGTGTCGGTGATGGTGAAATGATCTGTGCAGGGCTTCGCCTAAGCACCGCGAGAATATGACCGGGGGTGTAAACTGTGGAGGGGGGTGCCGCACACGGCTAACAATTGATGTTGTGTGTTCTAGGCGCCCCCTCCCCACATATATATAGGTGGGAGGGGAGGAGAGGCAGCCATGGGGCGCCCCAAGTAGGAGGAATCCTTTGGGGTCCTTCCCAATTCAGCCTCCCACTTTTCCTTATTTCCGGAGGGGGGGGAGGGAAGAGGAAGGAGAGAAGGAAAGGGGGGTGAACCCCCTCTTTCCCTTCTCCAATTCAGCCTCCTTCCTTGGGGGGCACCCCTTGTGGGCTGGTGTGCTCCCCTCCTATGCCCCATATGGCCCATATCTTTCCCCCGGGGGTTCCCGTAACCCCCCGTTACTCTGACAAATACCCGATACATTATGGAACACTTCGGATGTCCGAATACCATCATCCTATATATCAATCTTTAACTCTCAACCATTTCGAGACTCCCCGTCATGTTCGTGATCTCATCCGGGACTCCGAACAACATTCGGTCACCAAATCACATAAATCATATAATATGAAATCGTCATCGAACATTATGCGTGCGGACCATACGGGTTCGAGAACTATGTAGACATGATCAAGACACCTCTCCGGTCAATAACCAATAGCGGAACCTGGATGCTCATATTGGCTCCTACATGTTCTACGAAGATCATTATCAGTCAAACCATTATGACAACATACGTTATTCCCTTTGTCCTCGGTATGTTACTTGCCCGAGATTCGATCGTCGGCATCTTCAGACCTAGTTCAATCGCGTTACTAGCAAGCCTCTTTACCCGTTCCGTAGTACATCATCTTGCAACTAACTCATTAGTCACTTTGCTTGCAAGGGTTCTTATGATGTGTATTACCGAGAGGGCCCAGAGATACCTCTCCGAAACTCGTGGTGACAAATCCTAATCTCGATCTATGCCAACTCAACAAACACATTCGGAGATACCTGTAGAGCATCTTTATAATCACTCAGTTACGTTGTGATGTTTGATACCACACAAGGCATTCCTCCGGTATCCGGGAGTTTCATAATCTCATAGTTTAAGGAAGATGTATTTGACATCAAGAAAGCAATAGCAATATAACTGAACAATCATTATGCTAAGATAACATATGGGTCTTGTCCATCACAACATTCTCCTAATGATGTGACCCCGTTATCAAATGACAACTCATGTCCATGGTCAGGATACCATAACCATCTTTGATCAACGAGCTAGTCAAGTAGAGGCTCACTAGGGACATAGTGTTTGTCTATGTATTCACACATGTATTTAGGTTTCCGATCAATACAACTACAACATGAATAATAAACATTTATCATGAATAAGGAAATACAAAATAACAACTTTAGTATTGCCTCTAGGGAATATTTCCTTCAGTCTCCCACTTGCACTAGAGTCAATAATCTAGTTCAAATCGTCATGTGATTAACACCCATATTTCACATCGTCATGTGATTAACACCTTTAGTTCACATCGCTATGTGACCAACACCCAAAGGGTTTACTAGAGTCAATAATCTAGTTCACATCTCCATGTTATTAACACCCTAAGAGTACTAAGGTGTGATCATGTTTTGCTTGTGAGAGAGGTTTAGTCAAAGGGTCTGCCACATTCAGATCCGTATGTATTTTGCAAATTTCTATGTCTACAATGCTTTGCATAGAGCTACTCTAGCTAATTGCTCCCACTTTCATTATGTATCCAGATTGAGACTCAGAGTCATCCGGATTGGTGTTAAAGCTTGTATCGACGTAACCCTTTACGACGAACTCTTTATCACCTCCATACCCGAGAAACATTTACTTAGTCCTTTATGTAACTAAGGATAATTTTGACCGCTGTCCAGTGATCTACTCCTGGATCACTATTGTACCCCCTTGCCAAACTCATGGCAAGGTACACAATAGGTCTGTTACATAGCATGGCATACTTTATAGAACCTATGGCTGAGGCATAGGAAATGACTTTCATTCTCTTTCTATATTCTGTCGTGGTCAAGTTTTGAGTCTTACTCAACTTCACACCTTGTAACACAGGCAAGAACCCTTTCTTTGACTGGTCCATTTTGAACTTCTTCAAAATCTTGTCAAGGTATGTGCTTTGTGAAAGTCTTATTAAGCGTCTCGATCTATCCCTATAGATCTTGATGCGCAATATATAAGTAGCTTCACTGAGTCTTTCATTGAAAAATTCTTATTCAAGTATCCTTTTATGCTATCAGAAATTCTATATCATTTCCAATCAATATATGTCATCCACATATAATATCAGAAATGCCACAGAGCTCCCACTCACTTTCTTGTAAATACAGGCTTCATCGTAAGTCTGTATAAAACCATATGCTTTGATCACCTCATCAAAGCGTATATTCCAACTCTGAGATGCTTGCACCAGTCCATAGATGGATCGCTGGAGCTTGCACACTTTGTTAGCACCTTTAGGATCGACAAAACCTTCTGGTTGTATCATATACAACTCTTATTTAAGAAATCCATTAAGGAATGCAGTTTTGACGTCCATTTGCCAGATTTCATAATCATAAAATGTGGCAATCGCTAACATGATTCGGACTGACTTAACCATCGCTACGGGTGAGAAAGTCTCATCATAGTCAACTCCTTGAACTTGTCAAAAAACTTTCGCGACAAGTCGAGCTTTGTAGATAGTAATATTACCATAAGCGTCAGTCTTCTTCTTGAAGATCCATTTATTCTCTATGGCTCGCCGGTCATCGGGCAAGTCAACCAAAGTCCACACTTTGTTCTCATACATGGATCCTATCTCAGATTTTATGGCCTCAAGCCATTTTATCAGAATCTGGGCTCATCATAGCTTCTTCATAGTTCGTAGGTTCGTCATGGTCTAGTAACATGACTTCCAGAACAGGATTACCGTACAACTCTGGTGCGGAACGTGCTCTGGTTGACCTACTAGGATCGGTAGTAACTTTATTTGAAGTTTCATGATCATCATCATTAGCTTCCTCTCTAGTTAGTGTAGGCATCACAGGAACGGCTTTCTGTGATGAGCTACTTTCCAATTCGAGAGAAGGTACAGTTACCTCATCAAGTTCTACTTTCCTCCCACTCACTTCTTTTGAGAGAAACTCCTTCTCTAGAATGTTTCCATTTTTGGCAACAAAGATCTTGCCTTCGGATCTATGGTAGAAGGTGTACCCAATTGTTTCCTTAGGGTACCCTATGAAGACGCACTTCTCCGATTAGGGTTCGAGCTTATCAGGCTGAAGCCTTTTGACATAAGTGTCGCAACCCCAAACTTTGAGAAACGATAGCTTAGGTTTCTTGCCACACCACAGTTCATACGTTGTCTTCTCAGCGGATTTAGACGGTGCCCTATTTAACGTGAATGCATCTGTCTCTAATGCATAGCCCCAAAACGATAGTGACAAATCCGTAAGAGACATCATAGATCGGACCATATCTAATAAAGTACGGTTACGACGTTTAGACACACCGTTACACTGTGCTGTTCCAGGTGGCGTGAGTTGGGAAACTATTCCAGATTGTTTTAAATGAAGGCCAAAGTCGTAACTCAAATATTCTCCTCCGCGATCAAATCGTAGGAACTTTATTTTCTTGTTACGATGATTCTCCACTTCACTCTAAAATTCTTTGAACTTTTCAAATGTTTCAGACTTGTGTTTCATCAAGTAGATATACCCATATCTTCTTAAATCATCTGTGAAGGTCAGAAAATAATGATACCTGCCGCGAGCTTCAATACTCATTGGACTGCATACATGGGTATGTATTATTTCCAATAAGTCATTATCTCACTCCATTGTTCCGGAGAACAGAGTTTTAGTCATCTTGCCCATGAGGCATGGTTCGCAAGTATCAAATGATTCATAATCAAGTGATTCCAAAAGTCCATTTGCATGGAGTTTCTTCATGCGCTTTACACTAATATGACCAAAATGGCAGTGCCACAAGTATGTTGCACTATCATTATCAACTGCATCTTTTGGCATCAATATTATGAATATGTATATTACTACGGTCGAGATTCAATAAACCATTTACATTGGGTGTATGAACATAGAAGGTTTTATTCATGTAAACACAACAACAATTATTCTCTGACTTAAATGAATAACTATATTGCAATAAACATGATCCAATCATATTCATGCTCAACGCAAACACCAAATAACTTTTATTTAGTTTCAACACTAATGTCGAAGGTAGAGGGACTATGCGATGGTGATCTTATCAACCTTGGAATCACTTCCAACACATCGTTACCTTGCCCTTAACTAGTCTCCCTTCAGTTTGTAACTCCAGTTTTGAGTTACTAATCTTAGCAACTGAACCGGTATCAAATACCCATGGGTTACTATGAACACTAGTAAAGCACACATCAATAACATGTATATCAAATATACCTTTGTTCACTTTGCCATCCTTCTTATCCGCCAAGTATTTGGGGCAGTTCTGCTTCCAGTGACCATTCCCTTTGTAGTAGAAGCACTCAGTTTACGGCTTAGTTCCAGCTTTGGGCTTCTTCACGGGAGTGGCAACTTGCTTGCCATTCTTCTTCTTCAAGTTCCCTTTCTTTCCCTTGCCCTTTTTCTTGAAACTAGTGGTCTTGTTAACGATCAACAGCTGATGCTCTTTCTTGATTTCTACCTTCAATAATTTCAGCATCGCGAAGAGCTTGGGAATCTTTTTCGTCATCCCTTGCATATTATAGTTCATCACGAAGTTCTAGTAACTTGTTGATAGCGACTAGAGAACTTTTTCAATCACTATTTTATCTGGAAGATTAACTCCCACTTGATTCAAGCGATTGTAGTACCCAGACATTCTGAGCACATGCTCACTAGCTGAGCTATTCTCCTCCATCTTGTAGGCAAAGTATTTGTCAGAGGTCTCATACCTCTCGACACGGGCATGAGTCTGAAATACTAATTTCAGCTCTTGAAACATCTCATATGCTCCATGGCGTTCAAAATGTTTTGCAGCCCTGATTCTAAGCCGTAAAGCATGATACACTAAACTATCAAGTAGTCATCATACCGAGCTTGCCAAGCACTCATAACGCCTGCATCCGCTCCTGCAATAGGTTTGTCACCTAGCGGTGCATCAAGGACATAATTCTTCTGTGCAGCAATGAGGATAATCCTCAGATCAGGGACCCAGTCCGCATCATTGCTACTATCATTTTTCATCTTAGTTTTCTCTAGGAACATATCCAAAACATAGGGAAGTTATAACGCGAGCTATTGATCTACAATATAATTTGCAAATACTATCAGGATTAAGTTCATGATAAATTAAGTTCATTTAATCAAATTTCTTAAGAACTCCCACTTAAATAGACATCCCTCAAGTCATCTAAGTGATACGCGATCCAAATCTGTCCTATCATCACGTGAGATGGGGTAGTCATCAATGGTGAACATCTCTATGTTGATCATACCTACTATATGATTCACGTTCGACCTTTCGGTCTCAAGTGTTCCGAGGCCATGTCTGTACATGCCAGGCTCGTCAAGTTTAACCCGAGTAATCCGCATGTGCAAAACTGTCTTGCACCCGTTGTATGTGAACGTAGAGTCTATGACACCCGATCATCACGTGGTGTCTCAACACGATGAACTGTCGCAATGGTGCATACTCAGGGAGAACACTTATACATTGAAATTTAGTGAAGGGATCATCTTATAATGCTACCGCCGTACTAAGCAAGATAAGATGCATAAAAGATAAACATCGCATGTAATCAAAATAAGTGACATGATATGGCCATCATCATTTTGTGATTTTGATCTCCATCTCGAAAGCATCGTCATGATCTCCATCGTCACCAGCTTGACACCTTGATCTCCATCATTGCGTCGTGGTCGTCTCGCCAACTGTTGCTTCTACAACTATCGCTAACGCATAGTGATAAAGTAAAGCAATTACATGGCGTTTGTATTTCATACAATAAGGAGAGAACCATAAGGCTCCTCCCGGTTGTCAGATATCTTACAAAACATGATCATCTCGTACAATAACTTTTATCACGTCATGTCTTGACCATATCACATCACAACATGCCCTGCAAAAACTAGTTAGATGTCCTCTACTTTGTTGTTGCAAGTTTTACGTGGCTGCTACGGGCTTCTAGCAAGAACCAATCTTACCTACGCATCAAAACCACAACGGTGATCTATCAAGTTTGCTGTTTTAACCTTCAACAAAGAACCAGCCACAGTCAAATTCGATTAAACTAAAGTAGGAGAAATAGACACCCGCCAGCCACCTTTATGCAAAACTAGTTGCATGTTTGTCGGTGGAACCGGTCTCATGAACGTGGTCATGTAAGGTTGGTCTGGGCCGCTTCATCCACCAATGTCACCGAATCAAAATAAGACATTGGTGGTAAGCAGTATGACGATCACCGCCCACAACTCTTTGTGTTCTACATGTGCACATCATCTACGCATAGACTTGGCTCGGATGCCACTGTTGGGGAACGTAGCATGCAATTTAAAAAAAATCCTACGTTCACGCCATATCTATCTAGGAGATGCATAGCAACAAAGGGAAGAGTGTGTCTATGTACCCTCGTGGACCGAAAGCGGAAGCCTTTGACAACGCGGTTGATGTAGTCGAACTTCTTCAAGCTCCGACCGATCAAGCACCGAACGTATGGCACCTCCGAGTTCTGCACACGTTCAGCGTGATAACGTCCCTCGCCTTCTAGATCCAGCAAGGTGTCGAGGAAGTAGATGAGTTCCGTCAACACGACAGCATGGTGACGGTGATGGTGAAGTGACCCGCGCAGGGCTTCGCCTAAGCACCGCGAGAATATGACCGGGGGTGTAAACTATGGAGGGGGCGCCGCACACGGCTAACAATTGATGTTGTGTGTTCTAGGCGCCCCCTCCCCACATATATATAGGTGGGAGGGGAGGAGAAGCAGCCATGGGGCGCCCCAAGTAGGAGGAATCCTACTTGGGGTCCTCCCCAATTCGGCCTCCCCCTTTTCCTTATTTCCGAAGGGGGAAAAAGGGAAGAGGAAGGAGAGAAGGAAAGGGGGGCCGAACCCCCTCTTTCGCTTCTCCAATTTGTCCTCCTTCATTGGGGGGGGGGCGCCACCCCTTGTGGGCTGGAGATGCCCCTCCTATGGCCCATATGGCCCATATCTTTCCCCCGGGGTCCCCCCCCCCCGATACTCCGATAAATAAACGATACATTATGGAACACTTCCGATGTCCGAATACCATCATCGTATATATCAATCTTTACCTCTTGACCATTTTGAGACTCCCAGCCATGTCCGTAATCTCATCCGGGACTCCAAACAACATTCGTCACCAAATCACATAACTCATATAATACTAAATCGTCATTGAACGTTAAGCGTGCGGACCCTAGGGGTTCGAGAACTATGTAGACATGACTGAGACACCTCTCCGGTCAATAACCAAAAGCGGAACCTGGATGCTCATATTGGCTCCTACATATTCTATGAAGATCTTTATCGATCGAACCGTTATGACAACATACATTATTCCCTTTGTCCATCGGTATGTTACTTGCCCGAGATTAGATCGTCGGCATCTTCATACGTAGGTCAATCTCGTTACTGGCAACTCTCTTTACATGTTCTATAATACATCATCTTGCAACTAACTCAGTAGTAACTTTGCTTGCAAGGCTTCTTATGATGTGTATTACCGAGTGGGCCGAGAGATACCTTTCCGAAACTCAGAGTGACAAATCCTAATCTCGATCTATACCAACTCAACAAACACCTTCGGAGATACCTGTAGAGCATCTTTATAATCACCCAGTTACGTTGTGATGTTTGATAGGACGCAAGGCATTCTCCGGTATTCGGCAGTTGCATAATCTCATAGTCGAAGGAATATGTATTTGACATCAAGAAAGCAATAGCAATAAAACTGAACGATCATTATGCTAAGCTAACAGATGGGTCTTGTCCATCACATCATTCTCCTAATGATGTGACCCCGTTATCAAATGACAACTCATGTCCATGGTCAGGAAACCTTAACCATCTTTGATCATGAGCTAGTCAAGTAGAGGCTCACTAGGGACATAGTGTTTGTCTATGTATTAACACATGTATTTAGGTTTCTGATCAATACAATTCTAGCATGAATAATAAACATTTATCATGAATAAGGAAATATAAAATAACAAATTTATTATTGCCTCTAGGGCACATTTCCTTCAGGAATAAGGAGTAAGAAGAGCCTAAGCTTGGGGATGCCCGAGTGGCATTCCCTATTTATTCTAACGACCATCGGTATTTTACTTGGAGCTATATTTCTATTCGTCACATATCATCAGTTTTGCTTGGAGCGCGCCTTGTATGATATGAGTCTTTGCTTGTCTTGCTTGTTTCATGAATCCTTGCTGGACGCACCTATTTGAGAGAGCCAAAATTATGCTATGACTTTTTATAATTGCTCTCTATGCTTCACTTAAATCTTTTTGAGCTATGGAATTGCTCTAGTGCTTCACTTATATCTTTTTTAGCATGGTGTGCTTTAGTATTTTTGAAGAAATGCTTCACTTAGATTTATTTGAGAGTTAGTAATTTTTTAAGAAATTCTCTCTTGCTTCACTTAAATTATTTTGAGAGAAGAAAAGTTTTATGCTCAAGTTCTTCACTTAGATTTGTTTGAGCTATCAAAAGCAACATATGAAATTAGTCCCAAAGTGATAGATATTCAAGAGGGATATAATAAAAACTTTCATGAAGATCATTGGAAAAAATAAACTTGATTCCTTGTAATAGTTTTGTGATATGATGATATAATATCTGAGTCATGTTGATGAGTAATTATGCTTTAGTAAGAATATTGATGTTAAGGTTTGTGATTCCCTATGCAATCACGAAAGTCAATAATTATGCAATGAAATTCCATCCTACTTGTGGTGCATTATTCGGTGTTAGTTATGCTTAATGCCCGCTTATGAGATTTTTCGTTTCTTGGTTGGATGCTTCTCAATCTTTTGCTAGCCTTCATTTGCACTAAGTATGATCACTACTTGTGGATCCAAAATCCTTAAACCAGTTTTGCCATATGAGTCCACTATACCTACCTATATGCGGTATTGTTTTGCCGTTCTAAGCAAATTTGTATGTGCCATCTCTAATTTTCGAAATAAATTTCTCTTTTGTGTGCTCGTATCGCTCATGAAATGGTAGGGGCTGGCTGAAATATTTCCATGCTAGATGTGTTATTCTCAAGATGAGTGTTTATTCACTTGTCATTGAACGAGAGTACGGCAAAGGTATTAGGGATGCCCAGTCCCGAAATGAAAAATGAATTTACTTTATGTTGTCAAATAATAAATTCCTTGGAAAGTGACTACAGGAATCAGGCACTTTGCCGTCTGCCATGGCTGATGGCAAAGGCATGCCTGGCGTACGGCAAAGGCCTTTTCCGTCTGCTAGCAGATGGCAACAGGTCTGGCTGGATAGGCTATGGCAAAGGGTTCTTTTCTGTCTGCTAGCGGACGGCAAAGATGAAATGGTCTTTGCCATCCGCCAGCAGACGACAAAGAGCTTGGACGACACACATGGCAGGTTAGGTCCGTTAGGGGGTTAACGGTGTGCTTTGGCGTCTGCTGGTAGACGACAAAGACCTTTGCATCTTTGCCGTCTGCCAGCAGACGACAAAGTGCACAAATATGCCAGCCCAGCCGCCCCCAGGTAGCTGCCACGTGGCAAGCTATGCCGTCTGCTGGAAGGCGGCAAAGATGCCAAGGTCTTTGCCGTCTGCCAGCGGATGGTAAAGCTGCCAAATAGGCCAGCCCAGTGCACCACAGGTTGCACAGGTAGCTACCACGTGGCAGCTTTGCCGTCTGCTGGCTGATATATATATATATATATATATATATACATACCAAATCATATCCCTGCCATATGGATATGATCATCCAACACATGTACATACCAAATCAAAAGTTCGTATGCAACATATATAGCTAGCCAACATATCCAACAACCAGCATACAATGGTTTCATCCATACATACATAGGTAGCAAGTTTCACATTGTTCATCCTACAAAATCAAAACAAAAAGGAAGCACAAGGAGAAGAGTAGACTCCATCAACGCAAGCTTCCTCATCGAAAGCAAATCTACAAATTGGGAAAGAAGAAAGTTAGAAGAAGAAGAAGAAGAAGACTAGAAGAAGAAGACTAGGTAGAAGAAGAAGAAGAATTTTTCTTCTCTTTCTTTTTATCCTCTCCTCTTCTTTATCTTCTTCTTATTCTAACTATGGTAGGTAAAATGCCATTTTTTAGTTACGCTAGGTAAAAATGCTAAGTGTAGGTCATTTTAGAGCTAAGCTAGGTAAATATGTCATTTTGGAGCTTAGTAAGGTTATTATGTCATTTTCACCGGAAATAAGCTAAGTCTATGTCATTTTGGAGGTAACAAAGATTATCATGCCATTTTTGACCTAAGTATGCTAAGTATGTCGTAAATGAACTGAAGAAGCTAAGTACAGGTCATTTTTTAGCTAACCTAGGTAGTTATGCCATTTTTGACCTAAGTAAGCTAATTATGTCATAAATGAACTAGGTAAGCTAAGTATAGATCATTATTGAGCTATCCTAGGTAGTTATGCCATTTTTTAGCTAACTAAGCATATTAAGTCATTTAGGAGGAAAAAATACTAAGTATAGGTCATTTTTAAAGCTAAGTATGCATTTGTAAAGCAAAACACTAGATAAAATTTACCCTCATCACAACAAATGTGATGAGGATCGCAACTAAGGTAAGAATTGATCAAACGTCATAATGATACCAAGCCTCATTATCAATGGCATATTTTCTAATCTTCTTACGCTTCAGGCACATTGCATCCACCTTCAGGCGCATTGCATTCATCTTCATCTTGTGATGATCGATGACATCGGCAACATACAACTCCAATGTCATCTTCTCTTCTTCAATTCTTTTAATTTTCTTTCTTTCTAATACTCATTTTCTTTTTCAACTAAATTTAACCTCTCGACAAGAGGTTGGTTTCAAATTCTGGTTCACATACCTCCTAAATTAAAATATCTCTATGTAAACTTGATGGCCCTAATTGTCATAAATGCGAAATGCAACAAATAGTTATAAAAGAGAATTTACCACATCCGAATCATAAAGCGGGCGAGGGCCGACGGGGACGGACATCAAGACCATGGCACTATGTATAAGAAACAATCATACAAAGTAAGAAAATTATACAAGAAACTATATAAATCATACAGTCATCCAAGTAACTATATAAATCAACAACATAAAAAATTGAATACCTAATAATAATCTGGCTCGTCGGGTTCAATAAATGCTCTGGGATCAATAAATGCATCATCATCATCACTATCAGTAATGACGTGCTCATCATCATCATTAATAAATGCATCATCATGTGGAAGGCCACCTTTACGTAATCGGCCAAGCATTGACAGGTCATCCACAACAGTAACCTCTTCTAGTTCAGGCTCTTCTTGTTCCGGCTCAGGGGTGAAGTCGGGTTCACTATCACTGTCTACTTCAATGTTCTGGGGTGAAGTAGAGCGGTTCTCGAAGCTTTTTTGGAAAGACGTGTTTCTCGGATGAATTATCCTTCATATGTGCCTGGGTTAATGTGAGGTTCATAATCCTCTTCATTGGGGGGAGGTGGTCTAACACATGGAGGCACTGCATCAACGACATCCCAACCATTGAGATTTGGATCACTTTGACAGGGCCACGGTAGATAGAAAACTTGGGTTGCCTGTCGAGCCATAATATAGACATCGGCAATATCCAAATGGGTGCTTTGTTTGATTTCCACTAGCCCTAAGTGTTCATGAGTCCTTCAAGTCTCCTTCGGCTGGAACCAACAACATTTGAAGACTACGACGTTTGGTGGGTTTGTACCATAGAATTGAAATTCATAAATTGCTTCAACTCTTCCATAATACTCGGTATCTCCTGCGTTAATAGCAGAGACACAACAATTTGTAGACTTTCGGTCGGCCATAGATAGCTCTTTGCCATAGGTACGAAAGCTATACCCGTTGATGTCGTATTTGTCAAATGAACGGACCTTAAAGTCAAAGCCATTATCCCAGGCTTCTTGCAATTCGTCCTTCAGTGGCTGCATGTACACATTCATATTCTTCCCCGGATAGTTGGGCCCTGGAATTATCAACGTCGGGAAAATGTTCTTGCTTTGCATAATCTGTCCGGGGGGGAGATTGAGTGGAAAGACAATTACGGGCCAACAACTTTATTGGGCTGCCGTCAGACCAAACACACTAAACCCATCCATGCTGATGGTGACTCGAGGATGTCTCGGATCTGCCGCTTTGTCATCATGTAATGCATCGAAGCGCTTCCATGCTTCACCCTCCGATGTGTGCACTATCATTAGCTTCCCATCTGCATCTAGTTGGGTTCTTTTGCCCGTTTTGTGCCATGTCATCTGTCTAGCCATCTCTTTGACCATGAAAAGACATTGAGGTCTTGGTACGATTGGCATATACCGAAGAACATTAACAGGGATTTTGGTTTGTGTCTTCTCACCCATACCGTTATCTACCACAACATACGTGGATGACTTGCAAATGGGACAATAGTTCCAAGTCCGCATACTGAAGCCTAAGTAAGGCACGTCCTTTCTCACAGGCATGTATCTTCTCATAGGGCATCTTAAGAGCACGAAGGATTTTGTCTCACTGGTACAGGTTTGCAGGTAGTACATGGCCTTTGGGTAGAAAACGTCCAAATACTATCATCATTGCATCGTAGCATTCTCTGCCCAAGTTGAATTGAGCCTTCAGAGCCATTATTTGTGAGATGGCATCCAGCTGACAAAGCTCAGTGTGCTTGTGGATAGGACATTTTGAAGACTCCCAACATTTCATTGAAGGCCTTTGCAGATTCCTCCATCTCATCGTCCGAGTCCCGAGCATCATCAAAGTCTTGCACCATGTCTTGCATCCCGGTACCATGCTCGTCGGTGCAACGATGAAGCACCTCAGCTCTGGCACGTTGGGCAGACTAGCCATGAAATGTCCACACCGTATAATCTGGCGTAAAACCCCTCTTTTGCAGGTGTTTGCCCATTTCATCCTCTGTCCTGTTGTGCCAATTGTTGCACCCGGCACAGGGGCACCATGTTGTCCTCTGGCCATTTGCAAATGCGGCTCTCAGAAACCCCTTGGTTTTTGTTAACCATTCAATGGTCATGTCTTTCTGACTAGTGTGACCAATGTACATCCACGCACGATCACTCATCTTGCCTAGCTACTGGACACATAAGAAAGTGTAGATTGGGTTCACTTTTATTACGTCCATGCAACCTAGACGTTAATAGGTAAAGATAGGTCCTAATCCCACCCACGTAAGTGAAGATTGGGTTCGTTTTCCCATGCTCTGCTCTGGATCTGACGCAAAATTTTGGCAGCACCTCCCCGCTGGTCTCCTGATACATGTGTCGGCAATAAGCAGAGAGTATGTGTACCCGGAGAACAACAGGGAGGCACTGACGAAATTCTGCATCGGATCCGGAGCAGAGCATATGGGAAAACGAACCCAATCTACACATACTTGGGCTGTCCATGGGGACAATTTGAAAGAATCACAGTTATAAATATGCAAATGCATCCATATTTATAGATGTAACCCTTTCCAACGGGAGACGCATAGTGGTCATGCACACTGATGATTGAAGACACCTATAGCTAGCAAGTTTCATCGACATGAAGACCGAAAGAGAGCAAATGAAGGGGGAGGACGAGATGTCATTTGTGCTCACCCACGAATGCAGGGGCGGAGCTCATCGAACACTAGACCCACGCAACGACGAAAAAACTACACATTTAAATAGAAAGATGAGTAACATAGAAATATTTTTTTTCCATCAACCTAACTAAATATTTACAACAGGACGAGAGGGTTAGGGGGTTCCTCGACGTCGATGGAACCCTAAATAGCAAGTAACATCGGTGAGAGATATATGTGGTGCTCGGTGTTGAACACTAGATCCACATCCCACAAGTGACGCCGGCGCCCGGCGTCCCGTGCGCATCAATATTTCTGGGGGCTGATGACGGTCTAACACGTTGGCGAATTTGTTTGGCAGCCTCTGCGATGATGATGAAAGCCAAGTTTTGAAACTTCGAACAACCAACCCGACTTGAGTCAGTTTGGGTGTTTCAAGTTTCAACACTTGGCTTTAAATCGTCATCATAGAGGCTGCAAGACAAATTCACAAAGGTGTTCGACCGTCATCAACCCCGAGAGCTGTTTCTACGGGACGTTGGACGCCGGCGTAACTTGTGGGATGTGGATGTAGTGTTCGACGCCGATGGCCACATGTATCTCCCACATACGATACTTGCTATTTAGGGTTCCATCGACGTCGAGGAATCCCCTAACCCGCTCATCCCCGGGCGCCCTCTGGTATGGTGATGCACGATCGACGGGTCAACACTCGGACCGAGGGACTCCCGGCATGGGCTTCGGGACCGGCAGAACCCACTGGCTCCACCATCTATCCCCTCGGTGACCGACGATCCACGACCCTCTTCCTTTTTTCCTTTTTCCTCTTCTTCTACTTATTCTTCTTTTTTCAATTTTTTTCTTCTTCTAATTATCTAAACCTAAACCTAGCACTAACCTAATCCTACCCCCCGATAGGTTCGAAGGCAGGCGTGGCACGGCGACGGGCCGGTACGGAGGCGGGCGTGGCGCGACTAAGCGGTGAGCGCGCAGACGCGGACCGGAGCACGAGGGAGTGGAGCAAGGGCGGACGAGGCCTCACTGGGGCCCTGTAGTTGTGCAAAAGCGGGCTAAGGGAGGGCCCGGAGCTCAGGGCAGCGGTGGTCGACGACGGGACGGTGATAGCTTGGTGAGGTGGCCATGTTCGGTGATGGTGTCGACAAGGAGAGGCAGACGCCCCGGGCGGCGACGCGCGGGGGCGAAGGAGGGGCAAGGAGGTGACGGGCGAGATAAGGAGGAGGCGGTGACGGGGCCGAGGGGGCACCGGGGACGATTGATGGCAGCCGAGCGCGTCAGGGCATGACCCGATCCAGAACTGGATCGGGGGTGGGGCACCGGGGGCGGGGCGGGGCACCGGGGCGGCGCGGCGTGGAAGCGGGGCGGGGCGGTGGGGTCAAGTGTGGGGGCGAGGGGCGCGGGTGAGGTGAGCGCCGGGAGAGAGGGGGTGGGGCGCGGGCGCCGGCCCTATTTCACTTAGGTCACAACTCTTTGTCTCCTGCTAGCACACCGCAAAGAGCCTACCTAGTGGGGTGGGGCCGAGGGGAAATGGTCGTTAAAATGGCCACATTATTTGCCATCTCCTGGCTGACAGCAAACAAGCTTTGCTGTCCGCTAGCAGACAGCAAAGAAAGTGGCCGTTAGGTCGTTCTCGTTAGTCCGCCACCCACCCTCTTTGTCATCTACTAGCGGACGGCAAAGATTCTATTCCATCAGCTAGCAGACGGCAAAGAGCAGGCTGACGGCAAACAACCTCTTTGCCTTTCGTGCTTTCTTTGCCATCAGCTTTCTTTAAGATGATGGCAAAGAACTTCTTTGCCATGAGCTCGATCCTAATTCCAGTAGTGAGTGTTAGTATGGAAGGCACCCGTGGATACGGCTAGCCATGGAAAGTGAAAGTATGGTGGAAAAAGGCATAAACTTTATTTTCTATTTGGGAACCGCCTATGATATATCTAGCATAGAAAGTATTGGGAACTACTCGATCGTTTTCGTTGACAGGAAAAGCATGCCACCCAAAATGTTTTTATCTCTATCTTTTTCGCTTTGAGCTCTGGCACCTCTACAAATCCCTACTTCCCTCCGCGAAGGGCCTTTCTATTTACTTTATGCAACTTTTATTTTGAGTCTCCATCTTCTCTTATAAAGCACCAACTAAGGGGCACTATTATCGTACTTGAGCATTGGGTGTAGCTAATATGCGAGTGTGTTTCATGAATGGATCAATGATTGAGCATGATGGGCTAGGGATAACTTGCTTTAGTGTTGATATTTTGAAAGACATGGTTGCTTGTTGGCATGCTTGAGTATTGAAATCTTCATGTCAAAACTAGACTATTGCTTTGAATCTTATAGAAGTCCAAATGTCCATGCTACAAAGAAAAGAATATGTGATGAACATGTTAGGCAGCATTCCACTTCAAATATTCCGTTTTTATCATTTACCTACTCGAGGACGAGCAGGAATTAAGCTTGGGGATGCTGATACGTCTCCAACGTATCTATAATTTTTTTATTGTTCCATGCTGTTATATTATCATTCTTGGATGTTTTACAATCATTTTATAGCAACTTTATATCATTTTTGGGACTAACCTATTGACATAGTGCCCAATGCCAGTTGCTATTTTTTTGCTTCTTTTTTTTACTTCGAAGAAAATCAATACCAAACGGAGTCCAAACGTAACGAAACTTTTTAGAGAATTTTCTAGACCAGAAGACACAAGATGGGCCGAAGAAGTACCGGAGGGGTGCCCAGAGGGGGGCACAACCCACTTGGGCGCGCTTGGGGTCCCAGGCGTGCCCTGGTGGGTTATGCCCACCTCGGTGCCTTCTCACACCGCCTCTTTGCTCTATAAATACCCAATATTCCAGAAACCCCAGGGGAGTCAACAAAATTCAATTCCAGCCGCCGCAAGTTCCAGAAGCCACAGATCCAATCTATACACCATCCTGGAGGGGTTCGTCATCCTCATTGGTGCCTCTCCGAAGATGTGTGAGTAGTTCATTGTTGACCTATGGGTCCGTAGTTAGTATCTAGATGGATTCCTCTCTGTCTTACCATTCTCAATACAATGGTTTCTTGGGGATCTATTTGATGTATCTCTTTTTTGCGGTGTGTTTGTTGGGATCCGATGAACTTTGAGTTTATGATCAGATCTATGTTTTTATCCATGAAAGTTATTTGAGTCTTTTGATCTCTTGTATGTATGATTACTTATAGCCTCGTATTTCTTCTTCGAATCTTTGGTTTATTTAGGCCAACTAGATCTATTTTTCTTGCCATGGGAGGAGGTGCTTTGTCATGGGTTCGATCTTACGATGCTTGCTCCCAGTGACAGAAGGGGAACCGACATGTATGTATCGTTGCTATTAAGGATAAAAAGATGGGGTCTATTTCCACATAAATAGATCTTGTCTACATCATGTCATCATTCTTATTGCATTACTCCATTTCTCCATGAACTTAATACATTAGACGCATGTTGGATAGCGGTCGATGTGTGGAGTAATAGTAGTAGATGCAGGCAGGAGTCGTTCCACTAATCTTGGACGTGATGCCTATATAATGATCATTGCCTGGATATCGTCATGATTATTTGAAGTTCTATAAATTGCCCAACAGTAATTTGTTTAGCCACCGTATGCTATTTTTCTGAAGAGAAGCCACTAGTGAAATCTACGGCCCCCAGGTCTCTTCTTTATTATATTTGCCTTTGAGATCTTTTTTTATTCGCTTTTATTTTTATATCTATATTTCTGAAAACCCAAAATACCTTGCTGCACTTTATTTTATTTTCCATTTATTCACGATCTATTTATCCAATCTATCATATTTTTATCCCGTCAACTCGACAATTTCTCGCAGCGTTACCTGAAAGGGATTGACAACCCCTTTAACACGTCGGGTTGCAAGTATTTTTTTATTTGTGTGCAGGTACCATTTACGTGGTGTTGCGTGATTCTCCTACTGGTTCGATAACCTTGGAATCATCATTGAGGGAAATACCTACCGTCGCTGTGCTGAATCATCCCTTCCTCTTTGGGGCAATATCGGTGTAGTTCAAGCCGCAATCACGTCTCGAGGCGGAACTTGGGCGGGGGCACTTTTGTCCTCTGGCAGAGCGATTCCGCCAGGGGAACTTCCGCCCAGAGGGGGAAATCATCGTCATCGTCATCACCAACAACCCTCTCATCTTTGGAAGGGCAATCTTCATCAACATCTTCAATAGCACCATCTCCTCTCAAACCCTAGTTCATCTCTTGTATTCAATCTTTGCACCGGAACCTTAGATTGGTGCTTGTGGGTGACTAGTAGTGTTCATTACATCCCATAGTTGATTACTATATGGTTTATTTGGTGGAAGATTATATGTTAAGATCCATTATGCTATTTTATACCCCTCTAATCTTGAGCATGATTATCATTTTTGAGTAGTTACTTTTGTTCTTGAGGTCACGGGAGAAATCTTATTGCAAGTAATCATGTGAACTTGATATGTGTTCGATATTTTGATGATATGTATGTTGTCATTCCCTTAATGGTGTCATGTGAACGTCGACTACATGGCACTTCACCCTATTTGGGCCTAAGGGAATGCATTGTGGAGTAGTTATTAGATGATGGGTTGCTAGAGTGATAGAAGCTTAAACCCTAATTTATGCGCTACTTTGTAAGGGACCGATTTGGATCCAAAAGATTAATGCTATGGTTAGATTTTATCTTAATACTTTTCTCGTAGTTGCAGATGCTTGCGAGGGGGTTAATCATAAGTAGGAGGTTTGTTCAAGTAAGAACAACACCTAAGCACCGGTCCACCCACACATCAAATTATCAAAGTAGTCAACATGAATCAAACCAACATGATGAAACAGATGTGATGAAATTCCCGTGTACCCTCAAGAACCCTTTGCTTATTATAAGAAACCATTTTGGCATGTCCTTTGCCACAAAAGGATTGGGCTACCTTGCTGCACTTTGTGTATTATTACCGTTTCTTGCTCGTTACAAATTATCTTGCTATCAAATTACCCATTACCGACTATTTCAGTGCTTGCAGAAAATACCTTGCTGAAAACCACTTGTCATTTCCTTCTGCTCCTCGTTGGGTTTGATACTCTTACTTATCAAAAGGACTAATATTGATCCCTATACATGTGGGTCATCAAGGCTCTTTTCTGGCGCCATTGTCGTGGAGTGAAGCGCTCTTAGTAAGGAAAAATGATTACTGCGTGCTGAAATTTATTGTCACTTGTCACTATGGAGAATCATCCTTTGAGGGGTTTGTTCGGGTTATATTCACCTCGACGGAACCAAAATTAGTTGCCTCTCAACCTACTACGCCTACTGAAAATATTGGTTACGAAATTCCTTCAGGTATGATAGAACAATTGCTAGCTATAATCCTTATGCAGGAGATGGCAGTGAACATCCTGATATGCACTTGATATATGTAGATGAAATTTGTGGATTATTTAAGCTTGCAGGTTTGCCTGGAGATGAAGCAAAGAAGAAGGTTTTCCCTTTATCTTTGAAGGGAAAAGCAGTGGCATGGTATAGGCTATGCGATGATATTGGATCTTGGAACTGAAATTGATTGAAATTGTAGTTTCACCAAAAAAATATCATATGCATCTAGTTCATCGTGATCGGTATTATATATATAATTTTTTGCCTCGTGAAGGAGAAAGTATCGCTCCATCTCGGGGGAGGCTTAAGTCAATGTTATATTCATTCCCAATCATGATCTCTCAAGAGAAATTATTATTAGAGCACCTAAACTGTGGTCAACAAAAATAATATTAGAGCACCTAAACCTGCTGAACAAATCAAAGTAGAAACTAGTGTTGCTACGTTTAAAGATCTCATGGTATAAAATATTGATGGGCATGTTATTTACTTCTGTGATGAAGCCGCTAGAATTACCAAACCTGATGAAAAATATAAACATAGACCCGTTGTTGGCATGCCTGTTGTCTCAGTCAAAATATGAGATCATTGTTATCATGGTTTATGTGATTTAGGTGCTAGCATGAGTGCTATTCCTTTTACCTTATACAAAGAAATTATGAATGACATAGCACCCGCTGAAATAGAAGACATAGATGTTACTATTAAACTTGCTAGTAGAGATACCATCACACCACTTGGGATTGTTAGAGATGTTGAAGTCTTGTGTGGGAATGTAAAATACCCTACTGATTTTCTAGTTCTTGGTTCCCCACAAGATGACTTATGTCCCATTATTTTTGGTAGACCTTTATTGGACACCGTTAATGCTAAAATAGATTGTGAGAAACAAACTGTCGGTGTTAGTTTTGGTGATGAGTCTCATGAATTTATTTTTTCTAAGTTTATTAGAAAACATCATAAGAAAGAATTACCTAGTAAGGAGGCTTCTATTGCCGTGCCTCCTACTGAATATATAAAAAATATTGGGCGAAGAAAGCACCAGAGGGGGCCCACCCACCATCCACGAGGGTGGGGGGCACGCCCTACCCCCTGGGCGCGCCCCCTGCCTCGTGGGCCCCCTGGCAGGCCTCCGGTGCCCATCTTTGGCTATATTAAGTCTTTTTCCCTGGGAAAATCAGAAGGAAACTTTCGGGACGAAGCGCCGCCGTCTCAAGGCGGAACCTAGCGAAACCAATCTAAGGCTCCGCCAAAGCTGTTCTGCTAGGGAAACATCCCTCCAGGAGGGGGAAATAATCACCATCGTCATCACCATCGATCCTCTCATCGGGAGGGGCTCAATCTCCATCAACATCTTCACAAGTACCATCTCATCTCAAACCCTAGGTCATCTCTTGTAACCAGTCTTTGTCTCAAAAGCTCAGATTGGTACCAGTGGGATGCTTATCCAAGGAAGGGCAGTACCCAAGCACGGTCCACCCACATATGAAATTATCAAAGTAAAGAACGCGAATCATATGAGCGTGATGAAAACTAGCTTGAAGATAATTCCCATGTGTCCTAGGGAGCGTTTTCCTTTATATAAGAGTTTGTCCAGGCTTGTCCTTCACTACAAAAAGGATTGGGCCACCTTGCTGCACCTTGTTTACTTTTGTTACTAGTTACCCGTTACAAATTACCTTATCACAAAACTATCTGTTACCGATAATTTCAGTGCTTGCAGAGAATACCTTACTGAAAATCGCTTGTCATTTGGAAAGGACTACGATAGATCCCCTATACTTGTGGGTCATCAAGACTCTTTTCTGGCGCCGTTGCCGGGTAGTGAATCACCTTTGGTAATCGAATTTGGTATGGAAAAATTTATATAGTGTGCTGAAATTTAATGTCACTTGTTACTATGGAACATAATCCTTTCAGGGGCTTGTTCGGGGTATCTTCACCTCGACTAGTATAGCAAAGAGTTGCTCCTCAACCTACTGAACCTATTGAAAATGTTTACTTTGAAATTCCTTCTGGTATGATAGAGAAACTGCTAGCTAATCCTTTTACAAGAGATGGAACATTACATACCGATTTGCACCTAATCTATGTGGATGAAGTTTGTGGATTATTTAAGCTTGCAGGTATGCCCGAGGATGTTATCAAGAAGAAGGTTTTCCCTTTATCTTTGAAGGGAAAGGCATTGACATGGTTTAGGCTATGTGATGATATTGGATCATTGAATTACAACTGATTGAAATTGGAATTTCACCAGAAGTTCTATCCTATGCATATGGTTCATCGTGATCGTAATTATATATATAATTTTTGGCCTCGCGAAGGAGAAAGCATCGCTCAAGCTTGGGGGAGGCTTAAGTCAATGTTATATTCATGCCCCAATCATGAGCTCTCAAGAGAAATTATTATTCAAAAAATTTATGCAAGGCTTTCTCTCAATAATCGCTCCATGCTCGATACTTCTTGTACTGGTCTTTTATGATGAAGACTACTGAATTCAAATGGGATTTATTGGAAAGAATTAAATGCAACTCTGAAGATTGGGAACTCGACGAAGGTAAGGAGTCAGGTATAACACCTAAGTTTGATTGTGTTAAATCTTTTATGGATACAGATGATTTCGTGAATTTAGCACTAAATATGGACTTGACTCTGAGATAGTAGCTTCTTTTTGTGAATCCTTTGCTACTCATGTTCATCTCCCTATGGATAAGTGGTTTAAATATCATCCTCCCATTGAAGTAAAAGTAGTTGAACCTATTAAAGTTGAAGAAAAGACTATCACTTATAATGTTGATCCTATTGTTCCTACCGCTTATATTGAGAAACCACCTTTGCCTGCTAGAATAAAGGATCATGCTAAAGCTTCAACAGTGGTTCGTAAGAGTAATACTAGAACACCTGCACCCCTTGAGCAAATTAAAGTTGAACCTAGTATTGCTATGGTTAAAGATCTCTTGGTCGATAATATTGATGGGCATGTTATTTACTTCTGTGATGAAGCTGATAGAATTGCTAGACCCGATACTAAAAATAAACATAGATCTGTTGTAGGCATGTCTGTTATTTCTGTTAAAATAGGAGATCATTCCTATTATAGCTTATGTGATATGGGTGCTAGTGCGAGTGCAATACCTCATTCTTTATACGAAGAAATTATGCATGATATTGCACCTACTGAGATAGAAGATAATAATGTTACTATTAAGCTTGCCAATAGAGATACTATCTCACCGGTTGGGATTGTTAGAGATGTTGAAGTCTTGTGTGGGAAAATTAAATATCCTACTGATTTTCTTGTTCTTGCTTCCCCACAAGATAACTTTTGTCCTATTATATTTGGTAGACCCTTCTTGAATACTGTTAATGCTAAGCTAGATTGCAAAAATGATGTTGTTACTATTGGATTAGGGGATATGTCTCATGATTTTAATTTTGCTAAATTGTGTAGACAACCCCATGATAAAGAATTGCCTAGTAAAGATGAAATTATTGGTCTTGCTTCTATTGCCGTGCCTCCTAATGATCCTTTAGAACAATATTTGCTAGACCATGAAAATGATATGTTTATAAATGAAAGAAGGGAAATAGATGAAGTATTCTTTAAACAGGGACCTATTTTGAAACACAACTTGCCTGTTGAAATTCTAGGGGATCCTCCTCCACCCAAGGGTGATCCCGTGTTTGAGCTTAAACCATTACCTGATACTCTTAAATATGCTTATCTTGATGAAAAGAAGATATATCCGTTATTATTAGTGCTAACCTTTCAGAGTAGGAAGAGGAGAAATTATTGAAAACTCTGAAGAAGCACCGTGCTGCTATTGGATATACTCTTGATGATCTTAAGGGCATTAGTCCCACTCTATGCCAGCACAAAATAAAATTGGAGAAAGACGTTAAACCGGTTGTTGATCACAAATGACGGTTAAATCCTAAGATGAAAGAAGTGGTAAGAAAAGAAATACTAAAGCTTCTGGAGGCAGGTATAATTTATCCTGTTGTAGATAGTCAGTGGGTAAGTCTTGTCCATTGTGTCCCTAAGAAGGGAGGTATTACTGTTGTTCCTGATGATAAAGATGAATTGATCCCACAAAGAATTATTACAGGTTATAGAATGGTAATTGATTTCCACAAACTAAATAAAGCTACTAAAAAGGATCATTACCCTTTACCTTTTATTGATCAAATGCTAGAAAGATTATCCAAGCATACACATTTTTGCTTTCTAGACGGTTATTCTGGTTTCTCTCAAATACCTGTGTCAAAAGAGGATCAAGAAAAGACCACTTTTACTTGCCCTTTCGGTACCTTTGCTTATAGACGTATGCCCTTTGGTTTACGTACACTAGTAGAAAAAGGGTCAAATGTCAAGCACATTAGTGCCGGTTTGATTTTGAGCCGGCACTAATGTGTGCATTAGTGCCGGTTCCAACGGCTAGCCGGCCGCTCTCATTAGTACCGGTTCGTGGTGAACCTTTAGCACCGGTTCGTGCCACGAACCGGTACTAAAGTGAGTGGTGGCAGGATGTTGTCAGTCCGGGGCCCCTCCAGCACCTTTAGTACCGGTTTGTGGCACGAACTGGTGCTAAAGGTCATCCTACATAAACCCTTCGTCCAACCGAGCTCGCTCTGTTCTTCCCCTTTCCCCTCTCCTCTCTGTTCTTCCCCTCTTCCTCTCGAGCTCATCACACATTTTGCCCAAAATTTGTCAAGATTTGAACGCCCCCATCCATTCAAATGATCACAAAGGTTAGCAACTTTGTCCTTTCCTCTCTCATTGCTAGATTAGCTCTTGCAATGCTTTGTATATTGATTAATTTATGAGTTTAGTAAATTGGGAGGAAATATATGTGTTAGTATTTGATTTATATGCAATTTGAGGTCAAAAATAACACTTAGTTTGCATACTTAGTGCCTTCTAAATCTCCGTCGTAACCACAGTCGATCGCCTGCACCGTTCCATCGCCGGCACCACCTTGTGGTGAGCCTCTTGTTCATGAATGTTTTACATTACCAAATTGATGTTTGTGTGATTTGGATATATAGTTACTCGTATAATTATCTTACCCGTGCGTTGTTTGTTATACATAGTTCCATGGTTTTGATATCCGTCCCCGTCGGCCCTCGTCCTTGTTATGATTCGGATGTGGTATATTCTCTTTTAAAACTAGTTGTTGCATTTCGTGTTTATGACAAATTATGCCCATCAAGTTGACATAGATATTTTTGTCTAGGAGGTTTGTGAACCGGAAATTCCAACCGACCCTATTGTCGAGAGGTTAAATTTAGTTGAAAGAGAAAATGAGTATTTGAAAGAAAAATTGAAAAGAATTGAGGGGGAGAAGATGGAATTGGAGTTGCATGTTGCCGATGTCATCGATGAGCACAAGATCAAGATGGAGAAAATGCGCTTGAAGATTAGAAAATATGCCATTGATAGTGAGGCTTGGTATCATTATGCTGTTGGATCAATTATTACCTTAGTTGCGATCTTGATCGCATTTGTTGTTGCATTTAAATGCTTTAGTTAGAGAGTTATTCGTTTGTTGCATTTAAGTCTTGTATGAACTTTATGTATGAACTTGTATTAATTTGGTCTATTTGGTGTTGTGTAATGAAGATGAGCCGACAATGGATGTACGATGACCGATGCTCTCTCGAGTTCATTAATGGCGTGCAAAATTTTATGCTTGCGGCTGAGGCAAACAAGCGGCGGATGGTTTTATGCCTTGTCCATGTTTAGTCTGTAAGAATGATCACAATTACTCTATGTCAAGAACCATTCACGTCCACCTGTTTAAGTCCGGTATCATGCCCCACTATAATGTTTGGACCAAGCACGGAGAAAGAGGGGTTATGATGGAAGACAATGAAGAAGAAGAGGACGACGACAGCTATACTGGCCATGGGTTCCCTGAATATGATGATACAACAATGGGGGAAGAAGCTGAGCTGGCAATGCGGGAAGAAGCTGAAGAAGAGGCATCACATGAGCCCGCTGATGATCTAGGTCGGGCCATTGCCGATGCAAAGAGAAACTGCGCAAGTGATTTGGAGAAGAAGAAGTTGCAGCGCATGTTAGAGGATCACAAGAAATTGTTGAACCCGAATTGCGAAGCTGACAAGAAAAAGTTGGGCACCACACTGGAATTGCTGCAATGGAAGGCAGAGAATGGTGTATCTGACAAGGGATTTTGAAAGTTGCTGGTAATGATAAAGAATATGCTTCCAAAGGACAACGAATTGCCCGAGAGTACGTATGAAGCAAAGAAGTCTGTCTACCCTCTAGGGTTAGAGGTGTAGAAGATACATGCATGCCCTAATGACTACATCCTCTACCGCGGTGAGTACGAGGATTTGAACGCTTGCTCGGTATGCGGTACATTGCGCTATAAGATCAGGCGCGATGACCCTGGTGATGTCGAGGGCGAGCGCCCCAGGAAGAAGATTCCTGCCAAGGTGATGTGGTATGCTCCTATAATACCACGGTTGAAACGTTTGTTCCAAAACAAAGAGCATGCCAAGGCGATGCGATGGCACAGAGAAGACCGTAAGAAAGACGAAAAGTTGAGAGTACCCGTTGACGGGTCGCAGTGGAGAAAAATCGAGAGAAAGTACGGGAAGGAGTTTGCAGATGACGCAAGGAACGTATGGTTTGGTCTAAGCGCAGATGGCATTAATCCTTTTGGGGAGCAGAGCAGCAACCATAGTACCTGGCCGGTGACTCTATGTTTGTATAACCTTCCTCCTTGGTTGTGCATGAAGCGGAAGTTCATTATGATGCCAGTGCTCATCCAAGGCCCTAAGCAACCCGGCAACAACATTGATGTGTACCTAAGGCCATTAGTTGAAGAACTCTTACAACTGTGGAATGGAACAGGTGTACGTGCGTGGGATGAGCACATGGGGGAAGAATTTGACCTAAAGGCCTTGCTGTTCGTGACCATCAATGATTGGCCTGCTCTCAGTAACCTTTCAGGACAGACAAACAAGGGATACCGCGCATGCACGCACTGTTTGGATGATATCGATAGTATATATTTGGACAATTTTAGGAAGAATGTGTACCTGGGACATCGTCTATTTCTTCCGAGCAGGCATCCCATAAGAAAGAAAGGCAAGCATTTCAAAGGTGAGGCGGATCACTGGACGAAGCCTCGCCACCATACTGGTGCTGATGTACATGATATGGTCAAGGATTTGAAGGTAGTCTTTGGAAAGGGTCCTGGCGGACAACCTGTTCCGAATGATGCTGACAGACGCGCACCCATGTGGAAGAAGAAATCTATATTTTGGGACCTGCCCTATTGGAAAGACCTAGAGGTCCGCTCTGCAATCGACGTGATGCACATGACGAAGAATCTTTGCGTGACCCTGCTTGCCTTCTTGGGTGTGTATGGGAAGACAAAAGATACACCTGAGGCACGGGAGGACCAGCAACGTATGCATGGAAAAGACGGCATACATCAGGCTCATGCCAGCTACGGTCTTACCAAAGAAGAGAAGGAAATCTTCTTTGAATGCCTGCTCAGTATTAAGGTACCGTCTGGCTTCTCGTCGAATATAAAGGGAATAAGAAACATGGCAGAGAAAAAGTTCCAGAACCTAAAGTCTCATGACTGCCACGTGATTATGACGCAACTGCTTCCGGTTGCATTGAGGGGGCTTCTACCGGATACCGTTCGATTAGCCATTGTGAAGCTATGTGTATTCCTCAATGCAATCTCTCAGAAGGTAATCGATCCAGAAATCATACCAAGGTTAGAGAATGATTTGGTGCAATGTCTTGTCAGTTTCGAGTTGGTGTTCCCACCATCCTTCTTCTACATCATGACGCACGTCCTAGTTCACCTATGCGAAGAGATTAACGTTTTGGGTCCTGTATTTCTACACAATATGTTCCCCTTTGAGAGGTTCATGGGAGTCTTAAAGAAATATGTTCATAACCGTGCTAGGCCTGAAGGAAGCATCTCCAAGGGCCATGAAAATGAGGAGGTCATTGAGTTTTGTATTGACTTTATTCCTGACCTTAAGCCGATTGGTGTTCCTGAATTGCACGCTAGGAGGGAATCAAAAAATATGTATGGACGGACATTCTCTCACTAAAGCACACTACAAAGTTCTACAGAATTCCGCCTTGGTGGCTCCGTATATGGACGAACACAAGAATTTTCTACACTCCAAACACCCGGAGCGGTCTGATGACTAGATTACATGTGAACAAACCAGGAGTTTCGCCGGCTAGTTGCAGACACGTACCATGCATGACGCCTCTATTGAAGATGACCTGTACTCGATGTCCCAGTTACCATCTTCGAATATAATGACTTTCAAAGGGTACGAGATAAATGGTAATAAATTTTACACGATCGCCCAAGATAAGAAGAGCACCAACCAAAACAGTGGTGTCTGCTTTGATGCAACAATCAGGACTGAAAGGAAACATATTATGGTTACATAGAGGAGAAATGGGAACTTGACTATGGATGTGGTTTGAAGGTCCCTTTGTTTCGGTGCAAATGGGTCAATATCACACGAGGCGGGGTAATGGAAGACCCGCAGTATGGAATGACAACAGTGGATCTCAACAGGTTTTCTATGATGTGGCACAAGTTTTCTATGTGAAGGATATGTCTACCAAGCCGAGAAAAAGAAAAGATAAGGAAGCGAATGCATCATACGACGAGCCAAAGCGCCACATAGTTCTTTCTGGGAAGAGAAACATCGTGGGAGTGGATGACAAGACAGACATGTCAGAAGATTGTGAAAAGTTTGATGAAATTGCTCCATTCACAGTGAATATTGACCCGAGCATCTAGTTAAATGGTGAAGATTTTCTATGGCTACGGTGCAAAGGGACACACGTGAAGAAAAAGTTTCACACCCAAAGATCTGGGATGTGATCGGCTTCACTATCATCACTTTCTTCTGTGTTTCACACCCAGGAGGGAATCTCTGTAATAGTTAGGGTAGTTATGTGTTTTGGCATTTGAAACGCGAAGAAATTTTATGTGCAAACAAATTCTTTCATGCATTTACTGATTTTTTCAGCTAAATGACCCTGAAATTGAAAAGCATTTCAAATGAACTCAGAAAAGGTTGAAAGTTGGCATGGTATCATAATTTCACCCACATAGCATCTGCAAAAAGTAGAGAGGGTTACCGCAAAAAACTGGATGCACTTCGTGTACAAAATGGACAATCTCTTTCGAAGTATCAGGGTTTCGGAAGAAAACTCATCCGTTACAAAGGCATTTCATTTTTTAAATAACCTAAGCATTACCAAATTGAATATAATGATAAAACACACTAATATTAAACATAAGAAAAAAGAATCATTGAAAAATCTATTTTCAAAGTTAAGTTATTCACAAACTAATGATTCACACAAATTTTAAATAATTCAAAATGTAAACTATTCAAATTTGTAAACTACCGGCACTAATAGAAAGTTTGTAATTTTTTGTACCTAAAGCAAAAATATTCATAAAGAAACTCTAAATACAGCAAAAAACAACTCAAAAATAAATAAAACAAAAATAAATAAAGCAAAAAAATAAGAAAATAAAAAAGCCCGCCTACTGCGGCCTGCATACGACTAGAAACCCAACCTGTTGTTGGGCCAGGATGCAGGCCCGCAATGGCCCAGTAGGCCCACAGGGCAGCACAGAACATTTAGGCCCAGTAGGCCTGCTTTGGAGAGGAGCTCGAGAGAGCTACCGCACTGGGGCTTATAAACCAGTGCGGACGCCCGTCGGCTAGCGAGGTGGGACTAAACATGACGCACCGCACCTGCGCCAGCGCACCCCCTTAGTATCGGGTGGTGGCTCAAACCGGTACTAAAAGGGGATCTTTAGTACCGGTTGGAGCCACCACCCGGTACTAAAGGGTGTGCGCTTCCCGCCGCTTGGCCTGGCCAAAACAGACCTTTAGTACCGGTTGGTGGCTTCAACCGGTACTAAAGGTTGTTCTATATAAGGAAACACTTCAAAAAAACTCAGTTTCTCATCTCTCCCTCAGCTTCTTTCTCCTCTGCCCCGTCGCCGCCGCCCCTCGCCGCAGCCCCTCATCGCCGCCCCCCCTCATCGCCGCCCCCGTCGCCGTCGCCGTCCCCGTCCCCGTCGTCCCCGTCGCCGCGCCCCGCCCCGTCGTCCCCGACCGGCCCGTCCCCGTCCCCATCGTCGCCGCCCCGTCCCCATCCCCGTCGTCACTGCCCATCTCCGTCCCCGTCGCCGCGCCTCGCCGGTGAGCTCCTGCCCCGGCCGCCATGTCCACACACACACACACTGTTATAGAAATGTTATCTATTTTTCTATTTTTTTGTTAGAGAAATGTTAGTTATATAGAAATGTTATAAAAAATTTCTATTTTTTAGTTATAGAAATGTTAGCAATTTTTCTGTTTTTAGTTATAGAAATATTAGAAATGTTAGTTATATATATAGAAATGTTAGAAATTTTAGAGTTAGTTTTAGCTAGATGAATTAGATTAATGCCAAATTGTTAGAATTTGCATATAGAATTTTAGTTATCACAATCCAATCATTTAAAAAATGTTACTTTTTGCAGGCATATAGTATTTGTTCTCGATGATGACTGGCCCGCATCCTCGCCGTCGACCCGTTCGCCACGACGTCCGGCTGACCCATGCCCGAGACTGGGCTCCGCCGGGCTGGCACTGGGAGGTGCTACCTGGAGGGCGCGCCGCTTGGTGAGGAACCCGGCCTCGGGTCCCGTTGTCGACCCTGATCTCCTTTGGTGGCGTTCGCGTGGGCCACATTCGGTGCAGAGGGAGCCGGCCCCGCCGGAGGTGGTGCATCATCGTGTCAGGGAGCAGGACGAGCACGTCCATGGCTACATGGCTGCTATGGACGTCAGGTTCTCCAATACCTGGAAGGTTCTTTGGGCAGATGACCGGAGATATGATCCTGTGATGGTTCCTTGTCTTTGGGTGTCCACCGCCCGCGCCCCAGGAACCGCGAGTGGCCTAGATTCTTCTGTAGTATTCGATCTTTATTAGCTACCTAGCTAGTGATGTATTCGAGATTATATATTATTCGAGACGATGTATTCGAGATTATATATTATTCGAGACGGTGCATATTATGTACTCTATGATTCAGTTTTTCCTTATTGATTGCATCCATGCATTGTAATTTGAATACTAAATTGTTTTATATTTCTTCTGTATTAGTTAAATAAAAGCTATGGCGGACAATACCGGCAGAGAGGGAGAAGAGGCCCTGTTCGAGATCATACGCAGCCCTAACAGGCCAGATGATCTGAATGAAGCAAATGACGGCTCCCAATATCTGAACGATACCGGGGAGGGTGATGATACGATCTCGACGACCGAGCTGATGAAGTCATGAACTATGATTATGATTATGATGACACAGACAATGATTATGATGATGAATATAATGTTGATCTTGAAATAACAAAGACTACCGGCGAGGTATATTTATATAAGCAGGCATCTAGTGATCATCACATGTTTTTTTATTTGAAGATATATTAACGAATCGATCTTTCTTCTTTCAGCCCTCCGGATCGAGCAAATCTGCTTCTACAGACAGCAGGACAAAGGGCGGCCCGGGCAAAAAGTTGAAGGAGGGTGTAAAGTACAACATCGATTCCATCAAAGCTAGTGGCGAACCCCTCACGCCTAAGAACATTGCAAACAAGTTCGTTCGTCAGTGCGGAGTTCTTGTGAAGGACCAACTCCCGATCTCCATTCAAGAATGGAAAGAGCCAAAAACTAAACGCCCATATTTTCTTGGGTCGACGACAGAGCAAAACAAAAGCTTTGGGAATCTCTGATGGAACATTTCACCCTACCAGATTATTTCACTGATGCAGATGTGCAGAAAGTCCAGGACGGTGCTCTTAAGAAGATGGCAATTGCATTCAACGCCCACAAGAAAACTGTATGGTCCAACTACCTCGCTGCAGAAAGGAAGACTCCAGAATTCAAGGGAACACTAGAGAAGCAAAGAGAACACTGGCCCGCTTTCGTGAAATTCAAGGAATCATAATTATCTAAGGAACGGTCGAGAAAAAACAAGGCCAATGCCGCAAAAAGACGCAGTTCCATAGGCTGGGTCCAGGTGGCTACGCGGTGGCAATGCCTAAGTGGGATAAGTCTGAGCAAGAGATGGAGGATGCAGGGGTCACTCCTGTTACTAGGAGCTGGCCCCACAGGTGTAGAACTTGGTTCTATGCGCATGGGGGGCGTTGGACCCGAAGACAGGCCTGGTTTCGAAGAAGGCAAGTCTAAAAGGAGACGAACAAAAGTTACTTGACGCAATAGAAGATGCTCGAAAGGGGGTGTTCACGCCCAACAGAGAGAACGACGAGCTTACGCGCGCCTTGGGAAATCCTGAACACCCGGGAAGAACACGAGGCAAGGGCGTTATTCCCTGGTATGAGGGCTTTTCGGAATGGAACGACGACTACAGGACCTGTGCAAGAAAGAAGATGGAGGAGGAGAAGAAGAGGAAGCTGGAGGAGGAGCAGAGGAAGCAGGACGCAGAACGCCTTCAAGGCCTAGAAGCAAGGCACGCGGACTTGGCACTCAAATTCCAGCAGCAGTAGCAGCAGCAGCAGATCGACTCACTTAGCCAGGAAAGGGGGTCTCACCAGCGGCAGCAGCAAGCGGATGATCATCCAGCATTGGATAGCACCGTCCCATCCATGCCGAGAAGCAGCGTTGGTTCCGCCCCGGGCGACGCACTGCTGGATACATACCCTGTGGATGACATCATAGAGAACAGTAACTGTGAGCTACACTTCAAAATGAAGAACATATCCATGAAGGTGGCGGATGCCGTTGCTTTTACAATTACCCCCGAAGCAACCTTCCATTGCGCCCCAATTCCAGCAGGCTATGCTCGTGTCTTGGTTGATGAGGTGGTGGACCCATATTCGAGGCTACAGCTTGACATTCCTGGAGGTGACGACGAGCACACACTGGGAGAGGCCATACATCGTATCATCCTATGGAGAAAGGATTGCATCATCTTTCGAAGTCCACCGACACCGCGTCTGCCGACTCCTCCTCGAAGTCCGCCACCGTGTCAGCAGACTCCTGCTCCTCCAATTCCACGAACGCGTGAGCAGACTCCTGCTTCAAGTCCGGCACAGCGTCAGGCCACTCCTCCTATTTCAAGTCTGACACCGTGTCAGGCCACACCTCCTGCTTCAAGTCCGGCACAGCGTCAGGCCACACCTCCTGCTTCAAGTCCGACACCGTGTCAGGCCACACCTCTTGCTTCAAGTCCGGCACAGCTTCAGGGCACTCCTCCTGCTCCAACTCAGCCACGTCAACCGTCTCCTCCGCCTCAGCAATCGCAGAAGAGACACGCCGCAGCTATGGTGCGTAGCGGTACGAGTCGAGGTAGTATAGGAAGTACAGGCGGAGACAAGCGATATAAATATGGTCCAAGCAGCCTCGCTCCTCTTCCTCAGAGGCCTTACAACATGACCGAGGAGCAAAACGATGCCATAGTGCGAGCCGAATTGGACGCCCATTTTGGACCGAAACCGGCACCGCCGCCGAGGGAGAAAGTGCCTGAGGAAAAGATTAACCACTTCATTAGTATGGCTAGACCACCAGCTCCCAAGCCTGTTGACTCAGACTATGAGCGCCAAATCAGGAAGGCACATCAAGCACGACTACAGAAAGAAGCGAGCTCGAGCTCAATCCAACAAGCAGCTGTCAAAAAATGCGGGAAAACCGTTCCCTAGCTTGGAGAACAGGCGGCGCAATCTACCCCCCCGCTTGTTGTGCCAACAACACATGAGAGTACGCGCGCCCAATATTATTGTGGGCAAACCGTTTACGTTCCCGAGCTGGGCGATGTGGTAATAACCGAGGAGCATATAATGCAGGCTGAAATGCTCAAGATCACTGTTGGACAACTCCTCGATATCGAGCCCATGTCTTCGCTGAGAGAGGAGGAAATAAAACAGAAATATGTCCGGGGCCAACCTTTGGTCGAGCCCGAGGAGGTCAAGAACCTCCCAACGAGAATGTATGAATTGCATGATTGGTACATGAAAATTACCAAGAGTTCCAATCGAGAGCCCTCATGGTGCAAGTCGAGGAAGATCATTACTTCAATAAGAAAGCTCTGTCCGTTGAGTATTCAGAACTATTTCAGTTATTCAATCAAGATGCACTCAACAAATCTGTCGTCAGTTGCTATTGTCTGTAAGTGATTTCTTTCTGTAATTTAAGTCTCAAGCTAACTCTAGTGCTCATTGATTGATCATTAATTACCTATAATTATATATCCTCACTATATATTCTTTTCTATGGTATTATGCAGGATGAAGATGTATGAAATGAAAAAAGCTAGATGCTATGGCATTGGGTTCATTGACCCAAATACCGTTAATGAATACACATGGAAATTGGAATGGTGTAGACAAGATGTAGAGAAAAACATGCTAGAGTTCTTGAAGCACCTCAATAGCAATGAAGATATACTACTTCCTTACAACTTCGAGTGAGTCACACTGTCTTGTACTACAAATTCTATTTTTACTTACTAGCTAGATGTTAATAAGTGTATAGGGTTTAGGGTTATAGTTGATTAGTGTTATGCACATGCCCGCTTAATTTATACATACAAACGTATGCGCATGCAGGTTCCACTGGATCTTGTTAGACATTAAAGTTGACGAAGGAAAAGTTGAAGTACTGGACTCACTACCTCAAAAAGAAAGTGACTACACCATCGTGAAGGGGATAGTCAACAGGTAATTTCAATCATTATTAACTATATCTCGGCCTATTTAGTTCGTCATTTCCGGGTATGAACTATTTTTAATAACCCCTTTATTAATTTTCATTGCCGGCGGGCAGGGCTTCGGCAAAGTACATCAAGGTGACTCTTGGAAAATGGCGACAAAAGCTATTTTGATATTGACCCAAGGTGAGTAATTCAGTAGTACTAGCTAGCTAGCTACCATCTCTTTAATTCTTGTTTCAATACCATTAATTAATTATCATGCTTGATTAATTATTATATGATTAAATTCTATTCTCGTAAAGGCCCTGAAGCAGGCGCCGGGGACTGAAGTGTGTGCATACTACGTTTGCAAGAACATTCACATGATGGCGTCCGAAAGGAGCAGATCTGATAGACAGCAATGGGTACGTTTGCCAAACACTATTCACAAATCTTACATGATTGTCGATATCTAGTCACACAACTAATACACATGCATATTGATCTCCTTCTTAACAGTTCAAAGACGTGCGGGACCAGCTCCTACCAACAGAGCGCATACGAGCACTTCAAGAGGAAATAGCGGTATTTTTGCTCGACCAGGTCATAGATCCCAAAGGAGAATACTATTACCCGCTACCGCCCCCATGAACCACTTGTCATCATGCTCCGAAGGCACCAAGGCAACATGTAGGAGAAATTGTATATATATACATGTGTATGTGTGAATAATTAATGGTGGTTGTGAGACATTCGATTATATATATATGATCGGTTCTACGAGAAAATCTATTCATATATATGCATAACGTGTACAATATGTAGTATCGTAAAATACCAGCAAACAAAAAAGAATTAAATGGAAAACACAAAATTAATGGAAAAATAAAAATTGAAACCAACCCCCCCCCAAACATTTAGTACCGATTGGTGCTACCAACCGGTACTAATGGTCTACCAGCACCCGGCCTGGCTCGTGCCACGTGGTGGCACTTTAGTGCCGGTTCGTGCCGAACCGGTAGTAAAGGGGGGGCCTTTAGTCTCCACTCTTTAGTGCCGGTTGCAGAACCGGCACTAAATGCCCTTACGAACCGGCGCTAAAGCCCGGTTCTGCACTAGTGGTAATGCACCTGCTACCTTTCAAAGATGTATGACTGCTATATTCTCTGACTTTTGTGAAAAGATTGTTGAGGTTTTCATGGACGATTTCTCCGTCTATGGAACTTCTTTTGATGATTGCTTAAGCAACCTTGATCGAGTTTTGCAGAGATGTGAAGAAACTAATCTTGTCTTGAATTGGGAGAAGTGCCACTTTATGGTTAATGAAGGTATTGTCTTGGGGCATATAAAATTTCTGAAAGAGGTATTGAAGTTGATAAAGCCAAATTTGATGCTATTCAAAAGATGTCGTGTCCTAAGGACATCAAAGGTATAAGAAGTTTCCTTGGTCATGCCGGTTTTTCAAGGAGATTCATTAAAGACTTCTCAAAAATTTCTAGGCCTCTGACTAATCTCTTACAAAAATATGTTCCTTTTGTATTTGATGATGATTGTGTACAAGCATTTGAAATACTTAAGAAAGCCTTGATTTCTGCACCTATTATTCAGCCTCCTGATTGGAATTTACCGTTTGAAATTATGTGTGATGCTAGTGATTATGCTGTAGGTGCTGTTCTAGGACAAAGAGTTGATAAGAAATTAAATGTTATTCAATATGCTAGTAAAACTCTAGACAGTGCCCAGAGAAGTTATGCTACTACTGAAAAAGAATTTTTAGCAGTTGTATTCGCTTGTGATAACTTCAGACCTTATATAGTTGATTCTAAAGTAACTGTTCACACCGATCATGCTGCTATTAAATATCTAATGGAAAAGAAAGATGCTAAACCTAGACTTATTAGATGGGTTCTCTTGCTACAAGAATTTCATTTGCATATTATTGATAGAAAGGGAGCTGAGAACCCCGTTGCAGACAACTTATCTAGGTTAGAGAATGTTCTTGATGACCCACTACCTGTCGTGGATCTAAGGCTGACAGTAGAATGGGGGGTAGGTATGAAGAGGAAAGATCCTAGCTATGGCGAAGTTGTACACACGAGTTTTACGAGTTCAGGCCCTTCTCAGAAGAAGTAACAGCCCTACGTCTCGGAGCCCGGAGGCGGTCGACTGGATTATGTGTTTGTGTGCTACAGGGGGTGCGAACCCTTGTGCCAGAGGAGGAGGGTGGCTTATATAGAGTGCTCCAGGACCTCAGCCATCCTCGGTTACCAAGAGTTCAATGTACATAAAGAAGGAGCGTTACAGGTAACTAGTAGTGCTGATCATAACACCTCTATTAAGATGCTTAAAGAAGTTATTTTTCTGAGGTTTGGAGTCCCTAGATATTTAATGACTGATGGTGGTTCACATTTTATTCATGGTGCTTCTCGTAAAATGCTTGCTAAGTATGCTGTTAATCATAGAATTGCATCTCCATACCATCCACAATCTAGTGGTCAAGTAGAACTAAGTAATAGGGAGATTAAATTAATTTTGCAAAATACTGTTAATAGATCTAGAAAGAATTGGTCCAACAAACTTGATGATGCATTATGGGCCTATAGAACTACACATAAAAATCCTATGGGTATGTCTCCGTATAAAATGGTTTATGGAAAAGCATGTCATTTACCTCTCAAACTAGAACATAAGGCATATTGGGCCATTAAAGAGCTCAATTATGATTTCAAGCTTGCCGGTGAGAAGAGACTATTTGACATTAGCTCACTCGATGAGTGGAGAACCCAGGCCTATGAGAATGCCAAACTGTTTAAAGAAAAAGTTAAAAGATGGCATGACAAAGGATACAAAAGCGTGAGTTTAATGTAGGTGACTATGTTTTGCTATACAACTCTCGTTTAAGATTTTTTGCAGGAAAACTTCTCTCTAAATGGGAAGGTCCTTACGTTATCAAGGAGGTCTATCGTTCCGGTGCCATAAAAATCAACAACTTCGAAGGCACAAATCCGAAGGTGGTGAACGGTCAAAGAATCAAACACCATATGTCAGGTAATCCAATAAATGTTGAAACTAATGTTATTGAAACTGTAACCCCTGAGGAATACATAAGGGACACTTTCCAGAACATTTCAGACTCCAAAAAGGAATAGGTATGTGGTACGGTAAGTAAACCGACTCCAAAACAGTTCTAATAGCAATTTTTCTCTGTTTTGGAATATTTAAGAAAATAGGAAAATAAGAAGTAGTCCGAAGAGGACACGAGGCATCCACGAGGGTGGATGGCGCGCCCTACCCCCTGGGCACACCCCCCTGCCTCGTGGGCACCTCATGTGCTCTCCGGACTCCTTTTCTTGCACAATACTTCTTTTGGTCGGTAAAAATTCATTATATAATCTCCCGAAGGTTTTGACCACCGTATCACGCAAATATCCTCTGTTTTTTGTTTTGAGTTGTTTCTACCGCAGATTAGAGCAAGATGTCTTCTCAAGAGTCAGTCGGGGAGAGTCGGGTGTCTCATCCGACACCGGGACTAGGAGCAAACAGTGATGCTGACCACTTTGGGCCATCAACGAAGGAAGAGATGGAGGCCGACTTGAAAAGGATGGATGCCATGGAAGAGGATCAAGAAGTAAATTCTCGTTTCCTGGCCGGGTTCATGATGGGGGAACTACAGAGCTCAGCTATTCCAAACTCGGTCATCCCTTCCAATGTTAGATTTCTTTCTTATGAAAATATGAAAAAGAGGGTTACTTGTTCTCGCACAGCTATGCAACATCCATGGGTGAAAGGAGCTTTAGCCGTCACGGGCAAGCTCCATAAGGAAATAATGGACCTCAAGCAGCCAGTCAATAAGCTCGAGGAAGAGAATTGTATCCTGAGGGGCATCATCGCCAAGAATATCACATCACCACCTCCAAAGAAAGAGACATAAACACATGGGTATGGGCACTCCCCTTGGCAACTGCCAAGCTTGGGGGAGGTGTCCCGGTATCGTATCACCATCACACTTTTACCTTTACCTTTTTCTTAGTTCGATCCTTTTGGTAATATCTTGATCTAGTGGAATAAAGTTTTAGTATGATCTAGTTTTGAGTTTTGCTTTATGATCCTTCTATGTAATCGAGTCCGTGAGCTATATATAATAAAAATTAGTTTTGAGTCAAGGGCTTGATTATCTTCCTATGATCTTGAGGGAGTAAAAATAAAAGAGAAGAGAAAGAGTAAAAAGAATTACACAGATCATAATGATCTTATGGAGAGTAATGACTTCACATATAAAGAGTATGATGAATAAAAATTGTTGAGAGTTGACAAACATAGTTTTGGTCATCGTTGCAATTAATAGGAAGTAATAAAGAAAGAGAGGTTTTCACATATAAATATACTATCTTGGACATCTTTTATGATCGTGAGCACTCATTAAAATATAAAATGCTAAAAAGTTGATGTTGGACAAGGAAGACAACGTGATGGGTTATGTTTTCTTATATCTGAAATAAAGTATATTGTCATGGATCATCCAACATGTTGAGCTTGCCTTTCCCCCTCATGCTAACCAAATTCTTTGCACCAAGTAGAGATACTACTTGTGCTTCCAAATATCCTTAAACCCAGTTTTGCCATGAGAGTCCACCATATCTACCTATGGATTGAGTAAGATCCTTCAAGTAAGTTGTCATTGTTGCATGCAATAAAAATTGCTCTCTAAATATGTATGATCTATTAGTGTGGAGAAAATAAGCTTTATACGATCTTGTGATATGGAAGCAATAAAAGCGATGGACTGCATAATAAAGGTCCATATCACAAGTGGCAATATAAAGTGATGATCTTTTGCATTAAGATTTGGTGCATCCAACTATAAAAGCACATGACAACCTCTGCTTCCCTCTGCGAAGGGCCTATATTTTATTTTATTTTCTTATACATTGTACAAGAGTCATGGTGATCTTCACCTTTCCTTTTTACACTTTATCCTTTGGCAAGAACATTGTGTTGGAAAGATCCTGATATATATATATATATATATATATCCAATTGGATGTAAGTTATCATAAATTATTATTGTTGACATTACCCTTGAGGTAAAAGGTTGGGAGGCAACACTATAAGCCCCTATCTTTCTCTGTGTCCAATTAAAACTCCATACCCATAAGTATTATGTGAGTGTTAGCAATTGTTAAAGACTAAATGATAATTGAGTATGTGGACTTGCTGAAAAGCCCTTATATTGACTCTTTTGGATGTTATGATAAATTACAAGTGCTTCAATGACCGAGATCATAGTTTGTTAGTTTTCAATGAAGTTTTTGATTCATACTTGACATTTTGAATATATTGTTAGTTTAGCATAAGAAATCATATGACAATATATATATATATATATGTTGTTGTTATAAGAATGATCATGATGCCTTCATGTCCGTATTTTATTTTATCGACCCCTCTATCTCTAAACATGTGGACATATTTTTCGATATCGGCTTCCGCTTAAGGACAAGCAAGGTCTAAGCTTGGGGGAGTTGATACATCCATTTTGCATCATGCTTTTATATCGATATTTATTGCATTATGGGCTGTTATTACACATTATGTCACAATTCTTATGCCTATTATCTCTTATTTTACAAGGTTTACATGAACAGGGAGAATGTCGGCAGTTGGAATTCTCGGCTGGAAAAGGAGCAAATATTAGAGACCTATTCTGCACAACTCCAAAAGTCCTGAAACTCCACGAAAGTCAGTTTTGGAATATATAAAAAATATTGAGCGAAGAAAGCTCCAGAGGGGGCCACACCCTGTCCACGAGGGTGGGGGCGTGCCCTACCCCACTGGGCGCGCCCCCTGCCTCATGGGCCCCCTGGCAGGCCTCCGGTGCCCATCTTTGGCTATATGAAGTCTTTTGCCCTGGGAAAAATCAGAAGGAAGCTTTCAGAACGAAGCGCCGCCGTCTCGAGGCGAAACCTGGCGAAACCAATCTAGGGCTCCGGCGGAGCTGTTCTGCCGGGGAAACATCCCTCCGGGAGGGAGAAATCATTACCATCCTCATCACCATCGATCCTCTCATCGGGAGGGGGTCAATATCCATCAACATCTTCACCAGCACCATCTCATCTCAAACCCTAGTTCATCTCTTGTATCCAATATTTGTCTCAAAACCTCAGATTGGTACCAGTGGGATGCCGGGGCACCTCCCCCAGGCTTGGCAGTTGCCAAGGGGAGTGCCCATAACCATGTGTTTATGTCTCTTTCTTCGGAGGTGGTGATGATGGAATTTTTGATGATGTAGTGTCGCACATCGAGCGTAGGAGATCCTCCAATTTGCGGATAATGCCCTTGAGTGCGGTGATATGCTCGTTCAACAAAATATTTTCATGTGTGAGATACTTGTTTTGTATGCGGGCTAACTCAATCATCTTGAAAGCCTCAATCTCAGTTGGGGTGAGAAGATTTTAATGAGGTTGAAGGATGTCTTCTTCTTCTGCTGCCGGAGCTTGATCCTCCGGATCCTATCGTCCTTGTTAATCTCCCCGGGTTCTTCTCTCTTCAGCTCTATCTTCATTAGCCAAGCATCGTTGCCCTCATTGTTCGAGGAGGGGGACGACATGATGCCTAGCCTTGACAACTCTGGCAGAAAACAGCTCGAAACAAAAACAGGGGATATTTGCATGGTACGAGGGTCAAAACCTTCAGGAGATTATATTATGAATTTTTACCGACCAAAATAAGTATCATGCAAGAAAACGGAGTCCGGAGAGCACGCAAGGTGCCCACAAGGCAGGGGCGCACCCAGGGGGGTAGGGCATGCCCTCCACCTCGTGGATGCCTCGTGTCCTCTTCAGACTACTTCTTATTTTCCTATTTTCTTAAATATTCCAAAACGGAGAAAAATTGCTATTAGAACTGTTTTGGAGTCGGTTTACTTACCGTACCACATACCTATTCCTTTTCGGAGTCTGAAATGTTCTGGAAAGTGTCCCTTATGTATTCCTCCAGGGTTACGGTTTCAATAACATTAGTTTCAAAATTTATTGGATTACTTGAGATATAATGTTTGATTCTTTGACCGCTCACCAACTTCGGATTTGTGCCTTCGAAGTTGTTAATTTTTATGGCACCGGAACGATAGACCTCCTCGATAACGTAAGGACCTTCCCATTTAGAGAGGAGTTTTCCTGCAAAAATCTTAAACGAGAGTTGTATAGAAAAACATAATCACAGACATTAAACTCACGCTTTTGTATCATTTTGTCATGCCATCTTTTAACTTTTTCTTTAAACAGTTTGGCATTCTCATAGGCCTGGGTTCTCCACTCATCAAGTGAGCTAAATGTCAAATAGTCTCTTCTCACAAGCAAGTTTGAAATCATAATTGAGCTCTTTAATGTCCCAATATGCCTTATGTTCTAGTTCGAGAGGTAAGTGACATGCTTTTCCATAAACCATTTTATATGGAGACATACCCATAGGATTTTTATATGAAGTTCTATAGGCCCATAATGCATCATCAAGTTTTTTGGACCAATTCTTTCTAGATCTATTAATAGTCTTTTGCAAGATTAACTTAATCTCCCTATTACTTAGTTCTACTTGACCACTAGATAGTGGATGGTATGGAGATGCAATTCTATGATTAACATCATACTTAGCAAGCATTTTACGAAAAGCACCATGAATAAAATGTGAACCACCATGAGTCATTAAATATATAGGGACTCGAAACCTCGGAAAAATAACTTCTTTAAGCATCTTAATAGAGGTGTTATGATCAGTACTGCTAGTTGGAATAGCTTCTACCCACTTAGTAACGTAATCAACAACAACTAAAATAGGTGTATACCCATTAGAGGAAGGAAACGGTCCCATATAATCAAAGCCCCAAACATCAAATGGTTCAATAACAAGTGAATAGTTCATAGGCATTTCTTGATGTCTACTAATATTACCAATTCTTTGACATTCATCACAAGACAAGACAAACTTACGGGCATCTTTGAAGAGAGTAGGATAATAAAAACCGGATTGCAATACCTTATGTGCAGTTCTATCTCCAGCGTGGTGTCCTCCATAAGCTTCGGAGTGACACTTGCGTAGGATCTATTCCAGTTGATGCTCAGGTACACAACGTCTAATAACACCATCTACTCCTTCTTTATAAAGGTGTGGGTCATCTCAGAAGTAATGTCTTAAATCATAGAAAAACTTTTTCTTTTGCTGGTATGTGAAACTAGGTGGTATAAATTTAGCAACAATGTAATTAGCATAATCAATATACCAAGGAGCAGTACAAGAAGCATTTATGACAACTAATTGTTCATCAGGAAAGCTATAATCAATAGGTAATGGGTCATCAAGAACATTCTCTAACCTAGATAAGTTGTCTGCAACGAGGTTCTCAGCTCCCTTTCTATCAATAATATGCAAATCAAATTCTTGTAATAGGAGAACCCATCTAATAAGTCTAGGTTTAGCATCTTTCTTTTCCATAAGATATTTAATAGCAGCATGATCGGTGTGAACAGTTACTTTAGAATCAACAATGTAAGGTCTGAACTTATCACAAGCAAATACAACTGCTAAAAATTCTTTTTCAGTAGTAGCATAATTTCTCTGGCCACTGTCTAGAGTTTTACTAGCATATTGAATAACATTTAATTTCTTATCAACTCTTTGTCCTAGAATAGCACCTACAGCATAATCACTAGCATCACACATAATTTCAAAGGGTAAATTCCAATCAGGTGGCTGAACAATAGGTGCAAAAATCAAAGCTTTCTTAAGTATTTCAAATGCTTCTACACAATCATCATCAAAGATAAAAGGAACATCTTTTTGTAAGAGATTAGTCAGAGGCCTAGAAATTTTTGTGAAGTCTTTAATGAACCTCCTATAAAACCGGCATGAGTAAGGAAACTTCTTATACCTTTAATGTCCTTAGGACACGGCATCTTTTCAATAGCATAAAATTTAGCCTTATCAACTTCAATACCTCTTTCAGAAATTTTATGCCCCAAGACAATGCCTTCATTAACCATAAAGTGGCACTTCTCCCAATTCAACACAAGATTAGTTTCTTCACATCTCTGCAAAACTCGATCAAGGTTGCTTAAGCAATCATCAAAAGAAGTTCCATATACGGAAAAATCATCCATGAAAACCTCAACAGTCTTTTCACAAAAGTAAGAGAATATAGCCGTCATACATCTTTGAAAGGTAGAAGGTGCATTGCATAAACCAAAAGGCATACGTCTATAAGCAAAGGTACCGAAAGGGCAAGTAAAAGTGGTGTTTTCTTGGTCCTCTTTTGACACAGGGATTTCAGAGAAACCAGAATAATCGTCTAAAAAGCAAAAATGTGTATGTTTGGATAATCTTTCTAGTATTTGATCAATAAAAGGTAAAGGGTAATGATCCTTTTTAGTAGCTTTATTTAGTTTGCGGAAATCAATTACCATTCTATAACCTATAACAATTCTTTGTGGGATCAATTCATCTTTATCATTAGGAATGACAATAATACCTCCCTTCTTAGGGACACAATGGACAGGACTTACCCACTGACTATCAGCAACGAGATAAATTATACCTGCCTCCAGAAGCTTTAGTATTTCTTTTCTTACCACTTCTTTCATCTGAGGATTTAACCGTCGTTTGTGATGAACAACCAGTTTAGCTTCTTTCTCCAATTTAATTTTGTGCTGGCATAGAGTAGGACTAATGCCCTTAAGATCATCAAGATTATATCCAATAGCAGCACGATGCTTCTTCAGAGTTTTCAATAATTTCTCTTCTTCCTGCTCTGAAAGGTTAGCACTAATAATAATAGGATATATCTTCTTTTCATCAAGATAAGCATATTTAAGATTAGCGGGTAATGGTTTAAGCTCAAACACGGGATCACCCTTGGGTGGAGGAGGATCCCCTAGAACTTCAACAGGCAAGTTGTGTTTCAAAATAGGTCCCTGTTTAAAGAATACTTCATCTATTTCCCTTCTTTCATTCATAAACATATCATTTTCATGGTCTAGCAAATATTGTACTAAAGGATCGTTAGGAGGCACGGCATTAGAAGTAAGACCAATAATTTCATCTTTACTAGGCAATTCTTTATCATGGGGTTGTCTACAGAATTTAGCAAAATTAAAATCATGAGACATATCCCCTAAACCAATAGTAACAACATCCTTTTTGCAGACTATCATAGCATTAACAGTATTCAAGAAGGGCCTACCAAATATAATGGGACAAAAGTTATCTTGTGGGGAAGCAAGAACAAGAAAATCGGTAGGATATTTAATTTTTTCACACAAGACTTCAACATCTCTAACAATCCCAACCGGTGAGATAGTATCTCTATTGGCAAGGTTAATAGTAACATTAATATCCTCTATCTCAGCAGGTGCAATATCATGCATAATTTCTTCATATAAGGTATAAGATATTGCACTGACACTAGCACCCATATCACATAAGCCATGATAACAGTGATCTCCTATTTTAACCGAAACGACAGGCATCCCAACAACAGGTCTATTTTTATCTTTAGTATCAGGTTTAGCAATTCTAGCAGCTTCATCACAGAAGTAAATAACATGCCCATCAATATTATCAACCAAGAGATCTTTAACCATAGCAACACTAGGTTCAAATTTAATTTGCTCAAAGGGTTTGGGTGTTCTAATATTACTTTTGTTGCCCATAGTTGAAGCTTTAGCATGATCCTTTATTCTAACAAGGAAAGGTGGTTTCTCAATATAAGCGGTAGGAACAATAGGATCAATATTGTAAGTGATAGTCTTTTCTTCAACTTTAATAGGTTCAACTACTTTTACTTCAATGGGAGGATGATATTTAAACCACTTCTCCTTAGGAAGATCAACATGAGTAGCAAATGATTCACAGAAAGAAGCTACTATCTCAGAGTCAAGTCCATATTCAGTGCTAAATTCACGGAAAACATCAGTATCCATAAAGGATTTAACACAATCAAACTTAGGTGTTATACCTGACTCCTTACCTTCGTCGAGTTCCCAATCTTTAGAGTTGCGTTTAATTCTTTCCAATGAATCGCATTTGAATTCAATAGTCTTCATGATAAAAGAACTAGTACAAGAAGTATTGAGCATGGAGCGATTATTTAGAGAAAGCCGAGCATAAATTTTTTGAATAATAATTTCTCTTCAGAGCTCATGATTGGGGCATGAATATAACATTGACTTAAGCCTCCCCTAAGCTTGAGCAATGCTTTCTCCTTCACGAGGCCAAAAATTATATATATAATTACGATCACGATGAACCAGATGCATAGGATAAAACTTCTGATGAAATTCCAATTTCAATCGGTTGTAGTTCCATGATCCAATATCATCACATAGCCTAAATCATGTCAATGCCTTTCCCTTCAAAGATAAAGGGAATACCTTCTTCTTGATAACATCCTCGGGCATACCTGCCAGCTTAAATAATCCACAAACTTCATCCACATAGATTAGGTGCAAATCGGGATGTAATGTTCCATCTCCTGTATGAGGATTAGCTAGCAGTTTCTCTATCATACCCGCAGGAATTTCAAAGTAAACATTTTCAGTAGGTTCAGTAGGTTGAGGAGCAACTCTTTGCTCTACTGGTCGGGGTGAAGATACCCCGAACAAGGCCCTCAAAGGATTATGTTCCATAGTAACAAGTGACAGTAAATTTCAGCACACTATATGAATGTTTCCTTACCAAATTCCACCTACCAAAGGCGCTTCACTCCCCGGCAACGGCGCCAGAAAAGAGTCTTGATGACCCACAAGTATAGGGGATCTATCGTAGTCCTTTCGATAAGTAAGAGTGTCTAACCCAAGGAGGAGCAGAAGGAAATGACAAGCGGTTTTCAGTAAGGTATTCTCTGCAAGCACTGAAATTATCGGTAACAGATAGTTTTGTGATAGAGTAATTTGTAACGGGTAACAAGTAATAAAAGTAAAAAAATGCAGCAAGGTGGCCCAAACCCTTTTGTAGCAAAGGATAAGCCTGGAAAAACTCTTATATAAAGGCAAACGCTCCCGAGGACACATGGGAATTATCGTCAAGCTAGTTTTCATCATGCTCATATGATTCGCGTTCGTTACTTTGATAATTTGATATGTGGGTGGACCGGTGCTTGGGTACTGCCCTTCCTTGGACAAGCGTCCCACTTATGATTAACCCCTCTTGCAAGCATCCGCAACTACAAAAGAAGTATTAAGGTAAACCTAACCATAGCATGAAACATATGGATCCAAATCAGCCCTTAAGAAGCAACGCATAAACTAGGGTTTAAGCTTCTGTCACTCTAGCAACCCAACATCTACTTATTACTTCCCAATGCCTTCCCCTAGGCCCAAACAATGGTTAAGTGTCATGTAGTCGACGTTCACATCACACCACTAGAGGAAAGACAACATACATCTCATCAAAATATCAAACGAATACCAAATTCACATGACTACTTATAGCAATGACTTCTCCCATGTCCTCAGGAACAAACATAACTACTCACAAACCATGTTCATGTTCATAATCAGAGGGGTATTAATATGCATAAAGGATCTGAACATATGATCTTCCACCGAATAAACCAACTAGCATAAACTACAAGGTGTAGTCAACACTACTAGCAACCTATAGGTACCAATCTGAGGTTTTGAGACCAAGATTGGATACTAGAGATGAACTAGGGTTTGAGAGGAGATGGCGCTGGTGAAGATGCTAATTGAGATTGACCCCCTCCCGATGAGAGGATCAATGGTGATGACGATGGTGATGATTTCCCCCTCCTGGAGGGATGTTTCCCCGGCAGAACAGTTCCGCCGGAGCCCTAGATTGGTTTCGCCAGGTTCCTCCTCGAGACAGCGGCGCTTCATCTCAAAAGCTTCCTTCTGATTTTTTCCAGGGCGAAAGACTTCATATATCCAAAGATGGGCACCGGAGGCCTGCCAGGGGGCCCACGAGGTAGGGGGGCGCGGCCCCACCCTCGTGGACAGGGTGTGACCCCCCTCTGGTGCTTTCTTTGCCCAATATTTTTTATATATTCCAAAACTGACTTTCGTGGAGTTTCAGGACTTTTGGAGTTGTGCAGAATAGGTCTCTAATATTTTCTCCTTTTCAGCCCAGAATTCCAGCTGCCGGTATTCTCCCTCTTCATGTAAATCTTGTAAAATAATAGAGAAAATGCATAAGTATTGTGACATAATGTGTAAAAACAGCCTATAACGCGGTAAATATCGATATAAAAGCATGATGCAGAATGGACGTATCAGGCCTCGTATGGGTCGAAAGACGTCGTGGGCCATGTATGGGCCAAAAATGAAACGGGCTGGTATTATACTGGACGGCCCACATGGCGTTGTTGGGCCGATTTCGGGAACGCCATAACGGGTCGTGAGTTACCGGGCCATAAAATGGGCTATACACAAATAGACTGTTAACAGACTTTTCGTGGACCGGCCCGCTAGCTTTTGACCAAGTCAAACGAGTCGGCCTTTGTAAGCTAAATGGACCAGTGTTATGCCATCACACGTGTTGACATATCATATGAGCCTATCTAACCCAATGACGAGCTGACACGTGTTTCCTCTGGCCAATGAGAATTTTACATGTGGAAAATTGCCATTGGTCGTTGCTGTTAACGAATTATCGGATCCAAAACCAAACCCGATAGCTTAACAGCGACCCGTTATGGTGGATGCCATGTGTCGTTTACCCTTGAGGAAAGCACTTCCATGACGCGTCATTTATCGTCATGAAAGTGAACACTTCCGTGATGATAATTTTGGTATTGTCATGGAACACTTCTACGACAGCACATGTATGACTATCTTGATTCTGCCATAAAATTATCATGGATTTACATGCATGACAGAAAATGTGACCTACTATGACAAACACGTATCATCACGGAGGTGTATTATTTTAGTGATATCGGTCCCTATGATTACACAAATGATATTCGAGTGAACCTTCGGATATGATGTGATGTTCCCTTTGCTTCGCGATACTTTACAAACCCGGTGTGTGATACGTCCATTTTGCATCACGCTTTTATATCGATATTTATTGCATTATGGGCTGTTGTTACACGTTATGTCACAATACTTGTGCCTATTCTCTCTAATTTTACAAGGTTTACATAAAGAGGGAGAATGCCGGCAGCTGGAATTCTGGGCTGGAAAAGGAGCAAATATTAGAGACATATTCTGCACAACTCCAAAAGTCCTGAAACTCCATGAAAGTCATTTTGGGAATTAATAAAAATATTGAGCGGAAGAAATACCAGAGGGGGCCCACACCCTGGGCACGAGGGTGGGGGCGCACCCTACCCCCTGGGCGCCCCCTGCCTCGTGGGCCCCCTAGTGGCCCTCCGGTGCCCATCTTCTGCTATATGAAGTCTTTCGTCCGAGAAAAAATCATAAGCAAGCTTTCGGGACGAGACTCCGCCGCCACGAGGCCGAACCTTGGCGGAAACAATCTAGGGCTCTGGCGGAGCTGTTCTGCCAGGGACACTTCCCTCCGGGAGGGGGAAATCATCGCCATCGTCATCACCAACGCTCCTTGTAGGTTGCTAGTAGTGTTGATTACTCCTTGTAGTTGATGCTAGTTGGTTTATTTGTTGGAAGATCATATGTTCAGATCCTATATGCATATTAATACTCCTCTGATTATGAACATGAATATGCTTTGTGAGTAGTTACGTTTGTTCCTGAGGACATGGGAGAAGTCTTGCTATTAGTAGTCATGTGAATTTGGTATTCGTTCGATATTTTGATGAGATGTATGTTGTCTCTCCTCTAGTGGTGTCATGTGAACATCGACTACATGCCACTTCACCATTATTTGGGCCTAGAGGAAGGCATTGGGAAGTAATAAGTAGATGATGGGTTGCTAGAGTGACAGAAGTTTAAACCCTAGTTTATGCGTTGCTTCGTAAGGGGCTGATTTGGATCAATATGTTTCATGCTATGGTTAGGTTTACCTTAACACTTCTTTTGTAGTTGCGGATGCTTGAAATAGGAGTTAATCATAAGTGGGATGCTTGTCCAAGTAAGGACAGCACCCAAGCACCGGTCCACCCACATATCAAGGTATCAAAGTACCGAACCCGAATCATATGAGCATGATGAAAACTAGCTTGACGATAATTCCCATGTGTCCTCGGGAGCGCTTTTCTCTATCTAAGAGTTTGTCCGGGCTTGTCCTTTGCTACAAAAAGGATTGGGCCATGTTGCTGCACTTTATTTACTTTTGTTACTTGTTACCCGTTACAAATTACCTTATCACAAAACTATCTGTTACCGATAATTTCAGTGCTTGTAGAGAATACCTTGCTGAAAACCACTTATCATTTCCTTCTGCTCCTCATTGGGTTCGACGCTCTTACTTATCGAAAGGACTATGATTGATCCCCTATACTTGTGGGTCATCAAGACTCTTTTCTGGCGCCGTTGCCGGGGAGTGAAGCACCTTTGGTAGGTGGAATTTGGCAAGGAAAAAATTTATATAGTGTGCTGAAATTTACTGTCACTTGTTACTATGGAAAGTAATCCTTTGAGGGGTTTGTTCGGGGTATCTTCACCTCGACCGGTAGAGCAAATAGTTGCTCCTCAACCTACTGAACCTACTGAAAATGAAAATGTCTACTTTGAAATTCCTTTGGGTATGATAGAGAAACTGCTAGCTAATCCTTTTGTAGGAGATGGAACATTGCATCCCGATTTACACTTAATCTATGTGGATGAAATTTGTGGATTATTTAAGCTGGCAGGTATGCCCGATGATGTTATCAAGAAGAAGGTCTAATTTTTGGCCTTGCGAAGGAGAAAGCATCGCTCAAGCTTGGGGGAGGCTTATGTCAATGTTATATTCATGCCCCAATCATGAGCTCTCAACAGAAATGATTATTCAAAAATTTTATACTTGGCTTTCTGACAACAATCGCTCCATGCTCAATACTTCTTGTACTGGTTCCTTTATGATGAAGACTATTGAATTCAAATGGGATTTATTGGAATGAATTAAACGCAACTCTGAAGATTGGGAACTCGATGAAGGTAAAGAGTCAGGTATAACACCTAAGTTTGATTGTGTTAAATCTTTTATGGATACTGATGTTTTCCGTAAATTTAGCACTAAATATGGACTTGACTCTGAGATAGTAGCTTCTTTTTGTGAATCTTTGCTGCTCATGTTGATCTCCCTAAGGAGAAGTGGTTTAAATATAATCCTCCCGTTGAAGTAAAAGTAGTCGCACCCATTAAAGTTGAAGAAAAGACTATCACTTATAATGATCCTATTGTTCCTACTGCTTATGTTGAGAAACCACCTTTCCCTGTTAGAATAAAGGATCATGCTAAAGCTTCAACTGTGGTTCGTAAAAGTAATATTAGAACTTATACACCCCCTGAGCAAGTTAAAGTTGAACCTAATATTGCTATTGTTAAAGATCTCTTAGCTGATAATATCGATGGGCATGTTATTTATTTCTGTGAGGAAACTGCTAGAATTGATAAACCTGGTGCTAAAGATAAACATAGACCTGTTGTAGGCATGCATGTTATTTTTGTTAAAATAGGATATCATTGTTATCATGGCTTGTGTGATATGGGTGCTAGTGCTAGTGCAATACCTATTTCATTATATCATGAAATTATGCAAGATATTGCACCGGCTGAGTTAGAAGATATTGATGTTACCATTAAGTTTGCCAATACAGATACTATTTCACCAATTGGGATTGTTAGAGATGTTGAAGTCTTGTGTGGAAAAACTAAATATCCTGCTGATTTTCTTGTTCTTGGTTCCCCACAAGATAGCTTTTGTCCCATTATATTTGGTAGATCCTTCTTCAACAATGTTAATGCTAAGATAAACTGCGGAAAGGATGGTGTTACTATTGGTTTGGGTGATATGTCTCATGAATTTAATTTTTCTAAATTTCATAGACAACATCGTGAAGAGGAATTGCCTAGTAAGGATGAAATTATTGGTCTTGCTTCTATTGTTGTGCCTCCTAATGATCCTTTAGAACAATATTTGCTAGACCATGAAAATGATATGTTTATGAATGAAAGAAGAGAAATAAATGAAGTATTCTTCAAACAAGGACCTATTCTGAAACACAACTTGCCTGTTGAAATCCTAGGGGATCCTCCTCCACCCAAGGGTGATCCCGTGTTTGAGCTTAAACCTTTGCCTCATACTCTTAAATATGCTTATCTTGATGAAAAGAAGATATATCCTGTTATTATTAGTGCTGACCTTTCAGAGAAGGAGGAATAAAAATTATTGAGAACTCTAAAAAAGCACCGTGCCCCTATTGGATATACTCTTGATGATCTTAAGGGCATTAGTCCCACTCTATGTCAACACAAAATAAATTTGAAGAAAGACGCCAAACCAGTTATTGATCACCAACGACGGTTAAATCCGAAGATGAAAGAAGTGGTAAGAAAGGAAATATTAAAGCTCCTTGAGGAAGGTATAATTTATCTCGTTGTTGATAGTCAGTGGTAAGTCCTGTCCATTGTGTCCCTAAGAAGGGAGGTATTACTGTCGTTCCTAATGATAAAGATGAATTGATTCCGCAAATAATTATTGCAGGTTATTGGATGGTAATTGATTTCCGCAAATTAAATAAAGCTACTAAAAAGGATCATTACCCCTTGCCATTCTTAGATCAAATGCTAGAAAGATTATCTAAACACACACATTTTTGCTTTCTAGATGGTTATTCTGGTTTCTGTCAAATACCTATGTCAGCTGATGATCAAGCAAAGACCACTTTTACTTGCCCTTTCGGTACTTTTGCTTATAGACGTATGCCTTTTGGTTTATGTAATGCACCTGCTACCTTTCAAAGATGCATGATGGCTATATTCTCTTATTTTTGTGAAAAGATTTGTGAGGTTTTCAAGGACGATTTCTCCGTTTATGGATCCTCTTTTGATGATTGCTTGAGAAACCTTGATCGAGTTTTGCAGAGATGTGAAGAAACTAACCTTGTCTTGAATTGGGAGAAGTGCCACTTTATGGTTAATGAAGGCATTGTCTTGGGGCATAAAATTTCTGAAAGAGGCATTGAAGTTGATAAAGCTAAAGGTGATGCTATTGAAAAGATGCCATGTCCCAAGGACATCGAAGGTATAAGAAGTTTCCTTGGTCATGCCAGTTTTTATAGGAGGTTTGTTACGGACTTCTCAAAAATTTCTCGGACCCTGACTAATCTACTACAAAAAGATATTCCTTTTGTCTTTGATGATGATTGTGTAGAAGCATTTGAAATACTTAAGAAAGCATTAATTTCTGCACCTATTGTCCAGCCACCTGATTGGAATTTACCCTTTGAAATTATGTGCGATGCTAGTGATTATGCCGTAGGTGCTGTTCTAGGGCAAAGGGTTGATAAGAAATTAAATGTTATTCAATATGCTAGTAAAACTCTAGGCAGTGCTCGGAGAAATTATGCCACTACTGAAAAAGAATTCTTAGCAGTTGTATTTGCTTGTGATAAGTTCAGACCTTACATTGTTGATTCTAAAGTAACTATTCACACGGATCATGCTGCTATTAAATATCTTATGGAAAAGAAAGATGCTAAACCTAGACTTATTAGATGGGTTCTCTTGCTACAAGAATTTGATTTGCATATTATTGATAGAAAGGTAGCTGAGAACCCCGTTGCAGACAACTTGTCTAGATTAGAAAATGTTCTTCATGACCCACTATCTTTTGATGATAGCTTTCCTGATGAACAATTAAATGTCATAAATGCTTCTCGTACTGCTCCATGGTATGCAGATTATGCTAATTACATTGTTGCTAAATTTATACCACCTAGTTTCACATACTAGAAAATAAAAAGGTTTTCTATGATTTAAGACATTACTTCTGGGATGACCCACATCTTTATAAAGGAGTAGATGGTGTTATTAGACGTTGTGTACCTGAGCATGAACAGGAACAGATCTTACGCAAGTGTCACTCCGAAGCTTATGGAGGACATCACGCAGGAGATAGAACTGCACATAAGGTATTGCAATCTGGTTTTTATTGGCCTACTATCTTCAACGATGCCCGTAAGTTTGCCTTGTCTTGTGATGAATGTCAAAGAATTGGTAATATTAGTAAACGTCAAGAAATGCCTATGAATTATTCACTTGTTATTGAACCATTTGATGTTTGGGGCTTTGCTTATATGGGACCGTTTCCTGCCTCTAATGGATATACACATATTTTAGTTGATGTTGATTATGTTACTAAGTGGGTAGAAGCTATTCCAACTAGTAGTGCTGATCATAACACCACTATTAAGATGCTTAAAGAAGTTATTTTTCTGAGGTTTGGAGTCCCTAGATATTTAATGACTGATGGTGGTTCACATTTTATTCATGGTGCTTTTCGTAAAATGCTTGCTAAGTATGATGTTAATCATAGAATTGCATCTCCTTATCATCCACAGTCTAGTGGTCAAGTAGAATTGATCAATAGAGAGCTCAAATTAATTTTGCAAAAGACTATTAATAGATCTAGAAAGAATTGGTCCAAGAAACTTGATGATGCACTATGGGCCTATAGAACTGCATATAAAAATCCTATGGGTATGTCTCCATATAAAATGGTTTATGGAAAAGCATGTCATTTACCTCTCGAACTAGAACATAAGGCATATTGGGCTATTAATGAGCTCAATTATGATTTCAAACTTGCCGGTGAGAAGAGGTTATTTGACATTAGCTCACTTGATGAATGGAGAACCCAAGCCTATGAGAATGCCAAGTTGTTTAAAGAAAAAGTTAAAAGATGGCATGACAAAACAATACAAAAGCGTGAGTTTAATGTAGGTGATTATGTATTATTATACAACTCTCGTTTAAGATTTTTTCAGGAAAACTTCTCTCTAAATGGAAGGTCCTTACGTTATCGAGGAGGTCTATCATTCCGGTGCCATAAAAATCAACAACTTCGAAGGCACAAATCCGAAGGTGGTGAACGGTCAAAGAATCAAACATTATATCTCAGGTAATCCTATAAATGTTGAAACTAATGTTATTGAAACTGTAACCCCGGAGGAATACATAAGGGACACTTTCCAGAACGTTTCAGACTCCGAAAAGGAATAGGTATGTGGTACGGTAAGTAAACCGACTCCAAAACAGTTCTAATGGCAATTTTTCTCTGTTTTGGAATATTTAGAAAAATAGAAAAATAAGAAGCACTCCGGGAAGGACACGAGGCCTCCACGAGGGTGGAGGGCGCGCCCCCTGCCTCGTAGGCACCTCGTGCGCTCTCCGGACTCCGTTTTCTTGCACGATACGTATTTTGGTCGGTAAAAATTCATTATATAATATCCCAAAGGTTTTGACCACCGTATCACGCAATTGTCCCCTGTTCTTGTTTCGAGCTATTTTCTGTCAGGGTTGTCAAGGCCAGGCATCATGTCGTCCCCCTCCTCCAACAATGGTGACAACGATGCTTGGCTAATGAAGATAGAGCTGAGGAGGGAAGAACCCATGGAGATTAATAAGGATGAAGGGATCAAGAAGGCCACGGAGGACCAAGTTCCGGCAACAGAAGACATCCTTCAACTTGATCACAATCTTCTTACCCCAACTGAGATTGACGCTTTCAAGATGATTGAGTTAGCTCCTATACAAAACAAGTATCTCACACGTGAAAATATTTTGTTGAAGGAGCATATCGTCGCGCTCAAGGGCATTATCCGCAAATTGGAGGATCTCTTACGCTCGATGTGCGACTACCCATCATCACCACCATCTTGTTCACCAGCAAAGGAGATATAATCACATGGGTATGGGCACTCCCCTTGGCAACTGCCAAGCTTGGGGGAGGTGCCCCGGTATCGTATCACCATCAGACTCCTATCTTTACAGTTTTTCTTAGTTCGATCCTTTTAGTAATATCTTGATCTAGTAGAATAAAGTTTTTGGTATGATTTAGTTTTGAGTTTTGCTTTATGATCCTTCTATGTAATCGAGTCCGTGAGCTATATATAATAAAGATTAGTGTTGAGTCAAGGGCTTGATTATCTTCCAATGATCTTGAGTGAATAAAAGAAAAAGAAAGAATAAAAAGAAGTAAAAAGATCATATTGATCTTATGGAGAGTAATGGCTTCACATAGAGAGAGTATGATGATTAAAAGTTGTTGAGAGTTGACAAACATAGTTTTGGTCATCGTTGCAATTAATAGGAAGTAATAAAGAAAGAGAAGTTTCACATATAAATATACTATCTTGGACATCTTTTATGATTGTGAGCACTCATTAAAATATGACATGCTAAAGAGTTGACGTTGGAAAAGGAAGACAACGTAATGGGTTATGTTTTCTTATATCTGAAATAAATTATATTGTCATGGATCATCAAATATGTTGAGCTTGCCTTTCTCCCTCAGGCTAGCCAAATTCTTTGCACCAAGTAGAGATACTACTTGTGCTTCCAATACCCTTAAACCCAGTTTTGCCATGAGAGTCCATCATATCTACCTATGGATTGAGTAAGATCCTTCAAGTAAGTTGTCATTGGTGCAAGCAACAAAAATTGCTCTCTAAATATGTATGACTTATTAGTGTGGGAGAAAATAAGCTTTATACGATCTTGTGATATGGAAGAAATAAAAGCGACGGACTGCATAATAAAGGTCCATATCACAAGTGGCAATATAAAGTCACATTCTTTTGCATTAAGATTTCATGCATCCAACCATGAAAGCGCATGACAACCTCTGCTTCCCTCTGCGAAGGCCTATCTTTTACTTTTACCTCTTACCCTTATGCAAGAGTCATGGTGATCTTCACCTTTCCTTTTTACATTATCCTTTGTCAAGCACACTGTGTTGGAAAGATCCTGATATATATATATTCAATTGGATGTAAGCTAGCATGAACTATTATGGTTGACATTACCCTTGAGGTAAAAGGTTGGGAGGCGAAACTATAAGCCCCTATCTTTCTCTGTGTCCAATTAAAACTCCGTAACCACAAGTATTGCGTGAGTGTTAGCAATTGTGAAAGACTAAATGATAGTTGAATATGTGGACTTGCTGAAAAGCTCTTATATAGACTCTTTCCAATGTTATGATAAATTGCAATTGCTTCAATGACTGAGATTATAGTTTATTGGTTCTCAATGAAGTTTCTGATTCATACTTGACATTGTGAATAGATTATTACTTGAGCATAAGAAATCATATGATGATATCTATATATGTTGCTGTTATAAGAATGATCATGATGCCTTCATGTCCGTATTTTATTTTATCGACACCTCTATCTCTAAACATGTGGGCATATTTATCGTTATCGGCTTCGGCTTGAGGACAAGCAAGGTCCAAGCTTGGGGAAGTTGACACGTCCATTTTGCATCATGCTTTTATATCGATATTTATTGCATTATGGGCTGTTGTTACACGTTATGTCACAATACTTATGCCTATTCTCTCTTATTTTACAAGGTTTACATAAAGAGGGAGAATGTCGGCAACTGGAATTCTGGGCTGCCAAAGGAGCAAATATTAGAGACCTATTCTGCACAACTCCAAAAGTCCTGAAACTCCACGAAAGTCATTTTGGGAATTAATAAAAAATATTGAGCGGAAGAAATACCAGAGGGGGCCCACACCCTGGCCACGAGGGTGGGGGCGCGCCCTACCCCGCTGGGCGCGCCCCCTGCCTCGTGGGCCCCCTGGTGGCCCTCCGGTGCCCATCTTATGCTATATGAAGTCTTTCGTCCGAAAAAAATCGTAAGCAAGCTTTCGGGATGAGACTCCGCCGCCACGAGGCGGAACCTTGGCGGAACCAATCTAGGGCTCTAGCGGAGCTGTTCTGCCGGGGACACTTCCCTCCGGGAGGGGGAAATCATCGCCATCGTCATCACCAACGCTCCTCTCATCGGGAGGGGTCCAATCTCCATCAACATCTTCACCAGCACCATCTCCTCTCAAACCCTAGTTCATCTCTTGTATCCAATTCTTGTCTCTAAGTCTGAGATTGGTACTTGTAGGTTGCTAGTAGTGCTGATTACTCCTTGTAGTTGATGCTAGTTGGTTTATTTGGTGGAAGATCATATGTTCAGATCCTATATGCATATTAATACTGCTCTGATTATGAACATGAATATGCTTTGTGAGTAGTTAAGTTTGTTCCTGAGGACATGGGAGAAGTCTTGCTATTAGTAGTCATGTGAATTTGGTATTCGTTCGATATTTTGATGAGATGTATGTTGCCTCTCCTCTAGTGGTGTCATGTGATCGTCGACTACATGACACTTCACCATTATTTGGGCCTAGAGGAAGGCATTGGGAAGTAATAAGTAGATGATGGGTTGCTAGAGTGACAGAAGCTTAAACCCTAGTTTATGTGTTGCTTCGTAAGGGGCTGATTTGGATCCATATGTTTCATGCTATGGTTAGGTTTACCTCAATACTTCTTTTGTAGTTGCGGATGCTTGCAATAGGAGTTAATCATAAGTGGGATGCTTGTCCAAGTAAAGATAGCACCCAAGCACCAGTCCACCCACATATCAAATTATCAAAGTACCGAACGCGAATCATATGAGCGTGATGAAAACTAGCTTGACGATAATTCCCATGTGTCCTCGGGAGCGCTTTTCTCTATATAAGAGTTTGTCCAGGCTTGTCCTTTGCTACAAAAAGGATTGGGCCATCTTGCTTCACTTTATTTACTTTTGTTACTTGTTACCCGTTACAAATTACCTTATCACAAAACTATCTGTTACCGATAATTTCAGTGCTTGCAGAGAATACCTTGCTGAAAACCGCTTATCATTTCCTTCTGCTCCTCATTGGGTTCGACACTCTTACTTATCGAAAGGACTACGATAGATCCCCTATACTTGTGGGTTATTAGTGTGCATCGGTATCCTCTAGAGTCATCACCATGCTCACTATATCGTTGCTCCCATTACCGATTTTGTTCTTCTTTCTCGTTGATGTGTTCCGGCATCCCCGTGCCCTTGTCACTTGTGTCTGGCCAGACAATAATGGATGCCATCAAATCGAGAGGGCCCTAAGAATATCTCTCCATCGTCGGAGGAGCAAATCCCATTCTCGTGTTGTCCAGTCACTTGTCAAACTTTCTGGTGAGCCTGAAAGTCATCGTTATGATCACCTTGTTACAGATGACATTTGAGCAACCCCAAAGCGCGCAGTCTAGTAGGAAGTGACCGAGACACTCTCATGGTCTGAGGAAATAAAACACATGCTAACACTTTGTGTTATAACAGATGATATTAGACACTGTAATCACATATTATAACATACAAGTATTGGGTCGATTTAATATGATCGTTCTTCTAATGTCATACCCTCATTGTTGTTTTAGGACTATTGTTGCTCTTAACAATATCCTAAGATCCGGAAAACATGATCACCAACAACACTTGAATAGGTCTTGGAGACGAGACCGAGAACCTATTGTTTACTGTTTATCATTCCACATGTGCATATGAGTTTTCCACTGAGTCGCATATTCTAGGATCATATCAGTTATGGCATGGAATATAAACTCTTAACTATGAATGATGGAAATATAATAATACAATATTATTGCCTCTAGGGAATATTTCCAACAGTCTCCCACTTGCACTAGAGTCAATAATCTAGTTAGCACTTTTAACTTTTACACCAATGGCAATCCGGTGTCAGTCCATGCTTTGCTTGTGGTATAGACTGCGCCATATCGAATCTGACAACTTCAGATCCGTGTGTATCATTTGCATTTCTATGCATCTATAATGCTTTCACAAGAATTTGTAATTTGTGTGAAACCGGCTTTGTATATATATTGAATCACCGGTAGAACCTTTGATTCCTTAGACTGACTTATGGAACCCCTATTAAGAATAGTGTTCCAATGATACAATCATCTAGAAACCATACCAAGCTCATGAATGAACTTCCGATTCATCACCCTTCATTTTTTCTTCTAAAGCAATAATATACTTAGCCTTTTGTTATAGAATTCACCACAGTAACTTTTTGGACCAATTCCAACTTACTGTGCCACCATAAATCCCTTTTAATTTGAAATTGAATACTCACTTGGAGTATAGATGAAGATTCTATTGATGTACTACTTAGAAAGAGCCTTCATTGATGTAACTCCTTACAACAATCTCTTCATTTTCTCCGTGTGTGAGAAACATGTCGTTAATCCTTAACGACATATTCATTGTTGTCCTATCACTACTGCAGGATGCTGCTAACGCGACACTACCGTCAGAGACCCTTCGAGAAACTGTGTGCGATGCAATAATCACAAACGGTGCTATATGAAAACCGTCAGAAATGTATAAAACGTTTTCGATGACGGATGCATCAAACACGGTTCAGGTTTTAGTTGCGTGTGTGAAGTTCAATTAACTGTTTGCGATGAGGAGGAACAAAAGAAACGGGCAGCCAGATGAAGGCGTGCGCGATACATAGCATATGGTTCACTCGGATGAACTGCTTGTGATTAGGCAACACAAAAGAAACGGTCAGTCAGATCAAGGTGCGTGCGATATACGGCATGCGGTTCACTCGGATGAACTGCTTGCGTTGACACATGAGAACATAAACGGTTCAACCTAACAAGATGTGTGTGATACGCGGCAAACAGGTCTGTAATCAGAAATGTGTGTGAAGGCCGTTAATAACACAGACGGTTGCTGCTAATAAGACGTGTGTGTTGTGCAATGGGATTGCATACAGAACAACAACATATATATATACACACTTATAAGGACATGCTTGCATAACCAAATTAAACATCCACTTACATAGGTGGCTACTACAACCATGGCATTTGCACACACCAAAGTAAACTATTACATGCATAATTACATAGGTGGATACTACACACATGACATTTCCACACACCAATAAATTAAACTATATATTACATGCATGATTAACTAGCATAAACGATAATCTAATCATCATCTACTTCTTGTGACGCTTGCTCTGCTTGTGGCTCGATCCGGGCTCGTCGATTTGGGTAACGAGGCACTTCCTCATGTCAACGATCCACATGTGCATCTCGTAGCATGTGTACACGCTCTTGGCCGAAAAGCTGAGGTGAGGTTCATCCAGTTGTCGCATCCAGGCCACGTGCCAGGATACAGGACTTGTTCTCTGGTCATCCTGCTTCATCTTTTCGTAGTAGGGGTCAATGATGGCCGAGGCGAGTTCGACCAGGGAGTCCTTCTTCGTGCTGCCCAAGACCCTGTAGTGGTCAAGGCTTTCGACGAGGTTCTTGCAGGCCAAGCCCGTAACACTGAGCGCTTTTACATCGTTGGTGGTATCCACCGTGGCGAACTTATAGTCAGTGCTGTTGACAAACCTGTTGAAACAGTCGCAAGGCTCTGTGGCGCACGCACAACTGGGCGACTGCAACCTTCTGATCTATGCCGGGACGACCGGCGGTGTACTGGAGGTCGATGCCGACCACCTTGTACTTGTCTCCAGCAAGCAACTGCTCAACGTTGTTGATGTAGTCGTCCACCATGGCCGGGTCAATGGTGTACACCACCGAGAGATCCGTATCCCTCGCGTGGGTCTCCACTCTATGCTCGTCGAACTCCATTGGAGCGCCGCCGGACATCCCCTCTCTATGTGTCATCGTGGGTGTGCCTGTTGTGTTGTGGGGGGCGATCGAAAGGTTGAAGAGACTAAGGTTATAATGGCCATGAGAATTAAAGGGGAAGCCGGACAGCCAGGAATATCAGCAGGCCCTGATGGCAGTTCTAATTTGCAGCGCATAACTCCATCGTGCCGCATATAACTGCATCGCGTGGGAACGCGTGTGGCACAACCGCATGCATATGGGGGCCCTGACGTGATTGTGCGCACGCCCAACCGCTGGCAGACCGTGCGTGGAGGGACGCGAGCAGAGCGCTCCGTGGTCGCCTCAAGGAAAAGATGTCCACAAGCCGAGCGCGCCGACGGACGCAACAGAGTGCGCCGCGGCGCCTAACGGCGAGCAGAGCTTGCCGAGGGACGCAAGCAGAGGATGGCACAGTGATACGTGGCAAATAAGACGAACTGTGCGAGCGATGTCGGAGACATCAAGCACGAATCAGATTAGAGTTGCGTGTGTGATATGTGGCAGACAGTTGATCCTTCTGAGCTGTTTGTGATGGAATAAGCCGTGTGTGTTGCGGGCAAACGCTTGCTGGTGTATAACCTTAAATTTAACCGAAAAGTGTTAATGCATGTTACAAAAATTGTATAGCTGGAAATTATGTTCAAATACGACTCCAACGATATAATCTATGGCGACATGCATTCGTACTTTATTAGTTAAATCCTACTTATAAACCAGGACCGGGGAATAGTAGGTAATTAAATCGCAAACATTTTTTTATTAACTATATGTGTACGTGTCCTCTCGTCCTCCTCTCGCACGTGTTGTCACCCCGCTGCCGGTGGCGCCAATGAATCGTCGGTGAGCCCGTTCCCACACAACCTCGCAGGTCCCCGCGCAAGCTTCCCGCCCGACTTGGTGAAATCCCCCAAAATCCCAATGCTTACCGGCCTGCTATAAAAACCCTCACGGCCGGCGAGTCATGCGTCGCATTTTCCCCTCCCTCCCTGTAGCTTATTTCGTCTGCTTCTCCCACAATCGCCAATGGCACCGGTCCGTTGTTGTCGCACAGCCACTCCGCCGTCATCAGAGGATAGCTCCAGCTAGGAGGCTACACCGTGGCGGCGGCGCAGTCCCCGGCGTAGTGTAGTGCGCGTGGCATCCCTGTTGGGTGTGCGTGGAACACCTACCACATGCTCCGCCGCTGCTGCCTGTCGGCAGCTGTTGCCGGTTGCCGTTGCCGCCACACCACCATTGAAAGCCAGGGCCATCTCCCGCTCCGCCACCGCGGCACGAAGGCGTCAGCTGGCCGTCGTGGCCGCCACCCCACTACCGGCCACCGTGGCCATCACCCGCTCCGCCACCGCGGCCCGAAGGCGGTAGGTGGTGGTCGTGGCCGCCACCCCTTCGTCGGCCGCCGTGGCCGCCAGCCCACCGTCGACCGCCGGGATCATCACCCGCTCCGCCACCGCCGCCCGAAGGAGGGAGGTGGAGGTGGAGGCCCGCACGTGTGTCAGCGACCTTGCGCGCTACATCGAGTTCTTGCGAGAGGAGGAGGAGCGCCTCGTCGAGCATAAAAAGAGCCTTACCGTAGCCGTGGCCGTAGCACACACCGACGCAGAGGTGAGGAATCAGGAGATCTACGAGCAGTTCGGCCGCTTCGAGAGGGATCGTCTGGAGCGGCAGTGGGCGTTCGAGCTGGCGAGCATCGTTGAACGTGCAGCAGCGGCAGGCACCATATTGCATTTGTCCAGCTCGTCAGTAGGCTCCTCCTCCTCATCTGCCTCTTACTGAGCGTGCTCGGCAGAGGAGAGGCTGCCGGAAGTAGCACAAAGCCCCTCCGTGGTAGTAGTAGTATTTAGGGGCTATTTTGTTCAGTTCATCTGACTATAGATGTGAGGTTGAACTGTACAACTTACTTAAAATTAGCTAGTATATAGTTGAACTAGCTATTTCAGTACATGGTTGGCAACAATTGGGGATAAGTTTGGTCGGTTCAGCTGTCAAGTTGAACTTTTTGTATAAATTAAGAACGACTGCTTAATCTATGAATGAAATCTATGCTTAATTACTGAATTTTAGTTGCAAAAATTACATAGTGCTAATGATTTCTAGCTGCATATTTTGACAAATCGCAGTGTTACAAGGATTGACAAATGGCAACGTTACTCGATCAACAAATGTAAATCTTTCCAGTTTGACAAATGGCAACATACCCAATATGACCGATGCAAATCTTACCAAATTGTTTGTACGTGGTTGCACACGGGTCATCCAAAACAACTGTTTGCGTTGAAGGGATGCACAAATCATGCGCTGCTCTCACTTTGCATACGAGTGTTCTATCTAAATCGTTTGCGATCAAGTGCTGCAGAAATCCTGCTCGGCACATTTTCTCTTGGCTTCCTGTGGAAGTTATCGGTTTTCATACGGGTGTTCTAACTAAAACGTTTGCGATGAGTGTTTTATATTTAAAAGCAAATTAAACTGCGGCTTGGGCGCCATTAATGGAGAGGATGCGAGCAAGGCAGGCAGCCATGGAAGTCAAAGGGCTCGCTTCCCAGTGAGCCTGCACAGCGTATAGCTCGCACGCTACCCGGTGAGCCTGCGCACTCGAGGACAGCTTGCATGCCTCTCGGTCAGCCTACGCACTGGACGGCGCTCGCACGCCTCCCGTTCAATCAAGGTCAAGCAGCTGTCCGCACGACACCTCCTACAGCCATTAAAACCAGGACACATGGCTTCACGTGAATGGTTAACAGAATTTTTGATTTACTAGAATTTAAAAACCAGGCAGCTCAATGTTTTGCCGGCAATCAACGGTGCCCTGGTGTTTGAAATTCACTCCCATTTCTTGCATGGGACCTAAGCATGCACCCAAGGACACAGATTTGATTTTTTAACCAATTTATATGCACTGGAGCATGTGCATGTAGTTCAAATTTGAATTATGCACATAAATGCATTAAAAACTCAGTTAATGCATAAAAATGTCCAAAGGAACCCCGAAAAATCACAAAAATTCACACAACAGTCCTGTTGTTCTGTGTTGACACGAGAAAAAAATTAAAAGCAATAAGAGGCAATGGATATCGTTTCGTCCCCAAAGGTGGGACGTTCCCTACTGAAAACCATCATGCTTGTTGTGAGAAGCTCCGGTTTGTGAGAAGCATATACCCAAACCTGCCCCAAATGGGACAAAATTTGTACCACGGCATGTTGATGCCGCTCCATGATAGCATGCCAAGTTTCATGAATTTCAGACGAGTTTTGGATTTAGTAGAATTTAAAAACCAGGCATCTCAATGTTTTGCCGGCAATCAACCCTGGTGTTTGAAATTCATTCCCATTTCTTGCATGGGACCTAAGCATGCACCCAAGGACACAGATTTGATTTTTCAACCAATTTATATGCACTAGAGCATGTGCATGTAGTTCAAATTTGAATTATGCACATAAATGCATTGAAAACTCAGTTAATGCATAAAAATGACGAAACGAACCCCAAAAAATCACAAAAAATAACACAACACTCCTGCTGTTATATGTTGACACGAGAAAAAAAATTTGAAAGCAATAAGAGGCAATGGATATCGTTTCGTCCCCAAAGGTGGCATGTTCCCTACCGAAACCATCACGCTTGTTGTGAGAAGCTCTGGTTTGTGAGAAGGTTATACCCAAACTTACCCCAAATGGGACAAAAAATTTACCCCGCCATGTTGATGCCGCTACATGATAGCATGCCAAGTTTCATGAATTTCAGACGAGTTTTGGATTTACTAGAATTTAAAAACCAGGTATCTCAATGTTTTGCCGGCAATCAACGGTTCCCTGGTGTTTGAAATTCATTCCCATTTCTTGCATGGGACCTAAGCATGCACCTAAGGACACAGATTTGATTTTTAACCAATTTATATGCACGGAGAATGTGCATGTAGTTCAAATTTGAATTATTCACATAAAATGCCAGGAAAACCTAGTTAATGTAAAAAATGTCCAAACGAACCCCGAAAAATTCCAAAATTGAACACAACACTCTTGTTGTTCTATGTTGACACTCAAAAAATTTTGAAAGCAATAAGAGGCAACGGATATCATTTCGTCCCCAAAGGTGGCATGTTCCCTACCGAAACCATCACACTTGTTGTGAGATTCTCTGGTTTGTGAGAAGCTTATACCCAAACCTGCCCCAATTGGGACAAAAAATTTACCACGGCATGTTGATGCCGCTATATGATAGCATGCCAAGTTTCACGAATTTCAGACGAGTTTTGGATTTACTAGAATTAAAAAAACCAGGTATCTCCATGTTTGTGGCCGAGTGATGGTGGCAGGATGTTTGAAATTCATTCCCATTTCTTGCATGGGACCTAAGCATGCAACCAAGGACACATATTTGATTTTTCAATAAGTTTATATGCAATGGAGCATGTGCATGTAGTTCAAATTTGAATTATGCGCATAAAATGCCTGGAAAACCCAGTTAATGTATAAAAATGTACAAATGAACCCTGAATAATTCTAATTTTTTGACGACACATTGCATGTTCACTGCAGATAAAAGTTATAACAATTCAAACACCATCCTTTGTAGCTGTGACCCCATTACGTAATTGAAATGATCAAGATGCTAAATCAAGTAGATCGCACATAGTTTATTATCACTAACCGTGTGAGATGCAGCACAAAATATCTTGGAGCACCGTCGGTGTATAGTACGTGCATGGCTTACGAGAGAAGGTGCGTCGGCTGCAGTCCACAGCCAGCGTGTCAAGCACACTAGCTCACTCTCCAAATATCATTTCACTGTTCATTCGTCGCCGATGAAAGATGGGGACATGGACCCACGTCGTGAGGGCAACTTCGGCAGCCCACTCCGGCGAGAGCGCGGCCGCAGCCGCCAGGCGCGTGCTAACAAGCTTCGTGAGGGCAACCGCAGTCTCCATCCTGGCGGCCAAGGCAGCCCAAACGGCCGTTGTTGCTTCTCAGACGGGGGCAGCAGCATCTGCCTCGGGGATAGCAACTGGCAAGAGCGGCACAGCAGCTGTCCGTTCCGCAGCGGCGGCCTTAGCCCTGCTGGAGGCCGCCCACTACCATGTTGAGGTCGTCCACGCCCAGCTCGTGGCGGTCACCGTACAAATCAAACGAAGCTTCTCCGACAACGGTCAGCAACCCACGGCCGAAGAGCTGGCAATCGCCGAGAGAGTTCGAGCAGCCGTTCGTTCCTGCGCGGCATACCTTGCCACGACGGAGCCTGCCAGAGCCCAGATCATGGCCGCCCACGCCCAGCTCGGGGCGGCCTATTCCAAAGATACGGCGGACGCGGATGGCGAGATGCCTGCCGAGTATGGTGCAATTGATGCCATGGAGCCCCTTCCCCAGGAGACCGTCGGGCGCGAGCTAGACATGGAGGCAGCGGCGGAGATCGACGAGCACCAGCCGTAGTAGTACTCTTTGTTTTGTTTAATTAAGAGCACCAGTCTTTAATTTGTTAGAGTAATGTTTAGGTCAGCTAGCTCTGTTTAATTGCTGAACTTGCTCGATTAAGAAGTTAGTCTCCTTTGTGTACCCAAATTATGCAATGACGTGGATGACCACTGTAACCAGGGAAATTCGAACCAAAATTTTTGACGTTCAAACTCAACACACATGGGTTAAGCTATCTGAATCGTTTGTGATGTTCACATATCGTACACAGTTCTGAATAAGGGACTATGTCTGATGACACTTTGCACGCCAGTTTTTTGGCTGAAGCGATTCCAAATTTTTGGCTTCCACGGAAATATCTACTTCCCCGCCCCCTCCCCCTTACAAAAAGCCACATTTACCTCTTTCCGCCTTCCTTTCCAAGTTGAAACCATCACTCCTTCCTTGCAGCATCGCTGCCTCCTCGCCGATGACGTTCCTTCACGCTCCTCAGCCTCGCCTATCCAGGCAGGTAATCCACACTCGACTCCCATCCTCCTCCTCCTTCCACATCCCACATGCCCCTACCGCCGGCGCGAGCTCGACACCTTCCACCCAAATCACCGACCCCTCCACCAAATAAGCGCCGGCCTAAGCCATGGTGCACGCAGTATAGCCAGGACCTCAAGGAGCATTTGGCAGCGGAGAAGCAAATCGCGGCCGCACGTGCGGATGAGGTCGCGATGGCTGCCATTCGTACCGACCCCCAGATCTTGAAGGAGCACCTTGCCATTTGCTAGATACGTCGGTTAAGCATGCTCGGTTTACCCGTTGCGTGTGCTGCTCCTGCCTTTCCTTCACAAATTCTAGTGAATTGTGCTATCTAATTTTACCATGCAATCTGTTGCTCTAGTGTATATGTTCTATATGTCATGCAGTGTGGTGCTCACTTATTAACTGTTTTGTCAATTAGTTGTCGTCTTCAGTTAACTGTTTGGTTCAATTCTACAAATGTGATGTTCAATTCTTCAGACTACAATTTTGTATTGTCTTCCATGTGAGAAATAAATCGAATTTATCTTTACAAAATTGTGGGTGCATTCTGTTATTGTATACCATGTGAGGAATAAATTGAATTTGGCTGTAGTAAATACATGAGAAACAAATAATTTTGCTACAATCGGCTGTAGTTAACTGTTTGGTTAACTGTCTGATCTTCTATTTGGAGTATGTTATATTGTGCAATGTGGTGCTCAGTTAATGTTTGGTTCATTTGTTGTGGTGTTTAGTTAACTGCTTGGTTCTATTCTGCAATGCGATGTCCAATTGTCGTGGGTAGAATTTTGTATTGTTGTGCATGTGAGGAATAAATGAATTTGGCTGCACTTAATACATGAGAAACATATACAAGTGCTATATTTCCTAGTTCTTAATCATGCTTGGTTTAGATAAATGGGTTTTCCGTGTGGCTTGAATTAATCTGATGAATCTGCAATGTGATTATTTTTCATCAACATATTTTACTGATAGCATGCGAACCCTTACTTACCTGATGACTAACTACCTTATATGTGTTGCAGGGAAACAATGGGACGCACTGAGGTTTACAATCGAGGTTAGCACGTGCATGGTCCGTTGTCTAATAGCACATTATCGTGCAATTGCAGGAACCATTCTAATATTTAGGTTTTTAACAATTTGGTCTTGCACATGTAGGTCCTGCTGTTAGAGGTTTTGACCCACTGTTCGACCCTATTTGAATATGGGGAAATGAGTTGTCCATGAATATCAGTCAAGTCAAGAAACTCAGAAAGATTATTAGGATAAAGAAATTAGCAACAAAAAACAACAAGATCTTTGTCTGCACAATGAAGAAGACATCGGTTCACTACACGATGGTACTAACTATTATACCTTGCCTTTTTTATTCCTTTGCCCCATTCCCAATATAGAGAAGATATTTATGCACATCCTTATTTTCTGGCCTTTCCAAAGCATTTCACTGATGATTACCTCTCAAACCACCTGTATGGTCAGGAGGCGAGGAAGGTATTCATACAACACCCACGGTTCAATATTGAAGTGTTCCTGAAGAGGACGAAGGATGGACGGTCAATCATCCACAGGCACTGGCCTAAAGTTACAAAGACCTTCAACATCAATGAAGGCTCAATATTCGCCTTCTGCTTCAGTAGTTTTCCAGATGAGATACATCGGTCTATGTACGGTCTATGATGCTAATTTCGAAAGGTTATAGATGTTGCATGTCAAACTTGGTCCTGGTGTAGTTGTGTAATGGGGTAGCTGAGTGCTGAAGCTATCTGATGTTGTACTCACTACAAAACAAAATACACATCCGTGACATTTTGGGCCGAACAATAATTGTGACAAAACCCGGTATCATCATAGATGTGGTGGGGTCCTACTTCTATGACAAAAAATCATGACAGAAAATGGGCTTTTCGTCCTGGGAGGGCCGGAGATGCAGCTGCATGACATTCTTTGGGCCGTCCATAACGGAAAAACCGTGGTAGAAGCGAGGACGAGGAAAATATCGGGGTGTTCCCGGTTACGGTGGGTGGTCGGGGCCGAGCGATGCGCGTTTCTCTCATACACGTACGCGCGTGGGTGCGAGGCGTTGGGCTCTAACTGAACCCGGGCGAGGCATTGGGCTCTAACTGAACCCGAGCGATTGCACTGCAGGCTACGCGTTACTGAACCCGAGCGATCGATCGATGGCTGTTAACTGAACCCGATCGAGCGATTTCTTCGCTACTGCTACTAACTGAAGCCGATCGATGCTGCCTCTAGATGAACAGTGAGCGTTGCTGGGGGGTTTCGATGAACAGTTCCCGGTGGGGGTTGATGAACAGGACCCCGTGGTGTTGCCTCTGGATGAACAGGACCCCGATCGATCGAGCCGGTTGGGGCTGGATGAACAGGACCCCATGGAGGGCTGGATGAACATGACCACCCCGTGGAGGGCTGGATGAATAGTAGATGGTGGAGGGCTGGATGAACAGTAGCCCGTGGAGGGGTGGTTGAACAGGAGCCCGTGGAGAGGGCTTATTGAATAGTAGCCGGTGGAGTAGCGTGCGGTGGAGGCTGGATGAACAGGAGCCCGTGGATGAATAGTCGCAGGTGGAGGCTGGAGGAGGTCGACAGTGGATGCACAGTAGCCCGTGGAGGATGGAGGGGGTCGATGGTGGAGACGAACAGTATCCTGTGGAGTCTTTTTTTTGCGGTACGCCACACCCCTCCCGATTAACAGGACCCCCGTTTCGACCGTAGCACTACAACACAAGTTTGTTTCCTTCGTTTTGCAGTATGCCACACCCCTCCCAATCAACACGACCCCCGTTTCGACCATAGGTGGTCCGTTTCCTCCGTTTTGCGGTACGCCAGACCCCTCCCGATGAACAGGATCCCGTTTCGAATGTGGTCGGTCGAACACAAGGTCGTTTCCTCCGTTCTGCGGTACGCCAGGCCTCATTTCCATCGGCTGTTCCGTCCAAGCCGGTTGGCTCCCTTGCGTTCCGTTGCCTCCCGATGAACACGACGCATTCCGTTGCCTCCCCATGAACACGATGTCGATGCAGTTTCTCCGTTCCGACCCAGCCATGTACACGAGCCCTGGCCGTACGTATGCGCGAGTAGGCATTCGAGACCCTGCCCATATGTATGTACGTGGTCGTATTTTCTTTCTTGCACACTGGCCGTTGTACGTACGTGTACATGCTACGTGCGCGCCTCTACTACGACACGTGCGCGCCTCTACATCGACCAGTATGTGCGTACACATTCGCGACTAGAATGACAACACTACGTACGCTTCGACCAGGTGGGTCCCGACTGTTAGGCACTTCACTGCCTGCGAAGATGTAGCTGGTGGGTCCCAGCAGTCAGGGGCGAATCATTTTTTTGCCCGGACGCACTTCCTTGTGTGCGAAGATGTAGCTGGTGGGTCCCAGCAGTCAGGGGGAAACATTTTTTCATGAAATACGGTGGGTCCCTGCTGTCAGGTGGAGTAATAATTATTTTGCGCGTAATAAGGAGGCACTTCCTTGCTGCGGCCGTGGACCCAGCTGTCAGCCTCTCCACGTACAGTCCACGTCCGATGGAAGCCGTTCCTTGACCACGTTGACCATGCCGCGCCGAGAGCACCAGGGCGGTGGACGACGGCGAGGCCTAGGAAGGGGACGATGCGGAGCCGGGGAAGATGCGGCAGTGGATGCCCACGCGTAGAGGAGTATGAGGGTTCACTGGTTCGCTGCGGTGTGAGGCTGCCGTTGCCGCAGAATAACAGGGGGTGTGGGTGAGTAGAGGGATGGTCTGGCCGGCGGTGGGAGTATTAGGGGGGCGGTGAGGCCTCCGCTACATCGCAGCCGGCCACGGGAGGCAGGAGCATGAGGCACGACCGACGCTGGTTTGGGCGGCTAGAGCAGAAAGACCAGAGGTTGAAGAAGCACTACGGCCGTTGGATGGACATCGTACGGTCACTAGAGCTAGAATCGTGCATATTGACTAAGTTCACAAAGCCCTCCGTCCCCGTCAACTTAGTAGGCCTACAAGTCAGCCTGCGACTATACTGGCTCCCTGCTAGCAGGGGGAGTATTCATTTTTTTGTGCGTAATAAGGAGGCACTTCCTTGCGTGCGAAGATATAGCTAGTGGGTCCAAGCTGTCAGCGGCGGTAACTTTTTTCGCGAAATACAGAGGCCCTTTCGGTGTGTCCCAGATGTCAGGTGGAGGAATCATTATTTTGCGCGTAATAAGGAGGCATTTCCTTGCGTGCGGCCGTGGACTCAGCTGTCAGCCTCTCCACGTACAGTCCACTTCAGATGCATGTCGGTCGTTGACCATGTTGACCAGGCCGCGCCGAGAGCACCAGGGCAGTGGACGACGGCGAGGCCTAGGAAGGGAACGACACGGAGGCAGGGAAGACTCGGCAGTTGTTTCCCACGCGGAGGGGAGTACGACTGTACGAGGGTTTATTGGTTCGTCTACCATCGCCGGAGAATAACAGCAGGTGTGGGTGAGTAGAGGGATGGCTAGGCCAGCAATGGGAGTACGATGGGGTGGTGAGGCCTGCGCAGCAGCACAGCTGGCCGCGGGGAGGAGAGAGCAGGCAGTCTCGCCGGCGCTTGTTTGAGCGGCTGGAGCAGGAAGAGCAGAGATTGAAGAAGCACGACGGCCGTTGGATGGACATCCAACAGTCACTGCTTGTGCGTCAACCTTTTTTTTAGGAAAGCCTCAAATCTGTGGAAAACATCATACAGCCCATCTTCCATTATTTCCAATAATTTACAGCCCATTTGCTAATTCTTAAGGTTTTTTTGGAGCCCATATTCTTTTTGTTAGCATTACAGCCCATATTGTGGCCACGGTTAAAAAATTATACGAAATTTTGCATATTTCGGTGCGGCCCAAACTGTTTTTAATCTTGAAATTTCGAGTCACATTCAAACTGATTTTAAAAATAAATGTATATCAATATAAAATCCAACAAATTGTCCACGCATAAAAATCAATGCAATTTAAAATCTCGAAATGAAAAAAAGAAATTTGAAACTAATTGCCGGTTTGATGTGTTTTAAAAATGTACAGCCCATTTCTCATTACTGATAGGCCATTTTCTCGGCCAACCGAATGAAGCTCTCCTCGTCTTCAAAGATTTGCAGCCCAACAGCCTGACAAGGCGACTTACTTGGCAAATCACAAAAAAACTGGGTTGTGGCCGTGGACCAGCTGCGGCCGTGGACCCAGCTGTCAGCCTCTCCACGTACAGTACTCTTCCGATGGAAGTCGGTCGTTGACCACATTGACCACGCCGCGCCGAGAGCACCAAGGCGGTGGACGACGGCGAGGCCTAGGAAGGGGACGACGTGGAGCCGGGGAAGACGCGGAAGTGGATGCCCACGCGGAGAGGAGTAAGAGGGTTCACTGGTTCGGCTGCGGTGTGAGGCTGCCGTCGCCGCAGAATAACAGGGGGTGTGGGTGAGTGGAGGGATGGCCTGGCCAGCGGTGGGAGTAGTATGGGGGCGGTGAGGCCTCCACGGTAGCATGACCGGCGCTGCTTTGGGCGGCTGGAGCAAGAAGACCAGAGGCTGAAGAAGCACTAAGGCCGTTGGATGGACATAGTACGGTCACTGGAGCTAGAATCGTTCATATTGACTAAGTTGACAAAGCCCTCCGTCCTTGTCAACTTAGTAGGCCCACAAGTCAGCCTCCCACTGTGGTGGGTCCCAGCTGGCTGGGGGGTATTCATTTTTTTGTGCGCAATAAGGAGGCACTTCCTTGCGTGCGAAGATATAGTTGGTGGGTCCAACCTGTCAGCGGAGGGAATGTTTTTTCACGAAATACAGAGGCCCTTCCGGCAGGTCCCAGATGTCAGGTGGAGGAATCATTATTTTTGCGCGTAATAAGGAAGCATTTCTTTGTGTGCGGCCGTGGACCCAGCTGTCAGCCTCTCCATGTACAGTCCACTTCCGATGGATGTCATTCATTGACCACGTTGACCACGCCGCGCCGAGAGCACCAGGCGGTGGACGACGGCGAGGCCTATGAAGGGAATGACACGGAGCCGGGGAAGACACGGCAGTAGCTGCCCACGCGGTGGAGAGTACGAGGGTTGACTGGTTCGGCTGTCGTCGCCGGAAAATAACAAGAGGTGTGGGTGAGTAGAGGGATAGACAGGCCAGGGATGCGAGTATATGATGGGGCCGTGAGGCCTGCCCGGCTGCACAGCCGTCCACGGGAGGCGGGAGCAGGCGGTTCCGACGGCGCTGGTTTGGGCGGCTGGGGCAGGAAGATCAGAGACTGAAGAAGCATGATTGTTGTTAGATTGACATCTAACGGTCTCACGCTGGTAGAGTCGATTGTTGACTAAGTTTCTTTTTTGATAAACCTTGTGTACGCATGAACTTAGTAGGCCCACAAGTCAGCCTCCAAATCTGTGGCAGACAACATAGAGACCATTTGCTATTTTTTAATAATTTGTAGCCCATTTGCTAATTCTTAAGTAATTTATTGCAGCCCATTTTCTGCCGAGGACCACGGTCAAAAAGTTCAACCTTATTTTGCATATTTCGATGGAGTCTGAACTTTTGTAATCCCGAAATAATAAACTTTTTTTAAGAACTTATTGATTTGCCAAAAAAATTGTTTTGTTTTTGTAAGCAAATAAGACGTGGGACAATTGAGTTGGTTTAAGGGAAAACCAGTGGTAAAAAAATCAGCACTGGGAAGGAAAACAACAACAAAAATAAGGATGTAAATATGAAAAGGGAATTTTATGTATTTTCAATATAATGATACATGTATATGAACTAGTAAAACTATAGGTAGAGATTAGAAAACAGATGTAGGACATGTGTTTCAAGAGGAAAATAGAACTGGGTTGTGTGTTTTATTCGGTAAAAAAACTGCCTGCGGATGTTGTAAGACAAAATATAACTAACGCTGGCGGGCCAAAGGCTAGTAGATACCTGCTGGATCTTTGTGCCCCGTTGTCGTCACGGGTTGGGCCTGTTAAAAACAAAACCAAGCCTGGGCAGTCTACAGCCCAGTTGAAACTTGCTCGACCTGAAAAAACAATATACGTGCTCAATAAACGAGAGAATTCTACAAGTATAGACTGATAACTGGGATGCATCAGGGATATTGTTTTTTCATCGTGATAATAAGAGCATGCACTTGTTTCAAAAAATTTGGAGAACTGGGAATTCGAACGGCAGGTGCTTATGATACCCATCAAATGAAAATCAGGTGCCTCAAAATTCGTTTCGAAACAAATAATTCAGCTTTATATCCAGGTCGACCCTCGGCATGATGGTTGGAAGCAAATGCCAAGTTCATACCAAAAGATCGTTAACAACAATGCCAACTTGCGGACGACAAGGTAGTACAAGTACCAATACCAAACTAACTTATAATCTTTTTACTCCTGGCCCTAGTGTTCGTCTGGTAGAAAATCTTGCAGAGGACCAGCTCCCGCTCCTTCTCTTGCTCCAGGTCCCCGAGGTGGTACTGGTGCATCACGCAGTTGGTCCTCTGCTGGTCGAAGTTCTTGTTGGTGTGCAGCACCAGAACCTTTTTGCTGCACGTCTGCCGGCCGTTGACCATCACCGGCAAGGTATTGCCGGTGTTGTGCCACATCGCGTGCATGCCGCACTCCGACTGTATCTTGCGACGCTTCCACGTGCCCCTTTTGAACACCCTGGAATTGCGCTGGAAGAAATGCTTGCTTAGGCCACTCAGTGTGATACCTCCAGTATTGTCGAATACAGGTTTTAGTGTACGTAGTTGGCATTTTCATAACATCTTTGGCATGTTGCAGTCACTTGTTTCACTTTTTATTAACTGTCAAATTGTAATTGCTTCACCAGGTCTGCGTCTAAAAAGAAAAATAGAGCCATAAACAAAGGAATATGTTTGTGCAAGTAGACGGCCGATCAGTGTCTTACCTGGAAGTTTCTCAGGATGGGTGTAGCATATGTCGTGCTCGCTGTCGATGGTTGGTATGAACAAATCGATGAGAGGGTGAGATCTCGCGCTGTCAGCACTCATTTTGGCCTCAAGGTGCTCGATCAGCTCCTGATCCGTGGGATCGAACTTGACGCCAGCCGGAAGCACCGGCCAATCCTTCTTCGACTAGCATGGGTTAATTCCAGTTATATGGTACTCAATGTATGATCAATCGACTGTTTTAAGTGAATGATGAAAGATTTCGACAGACAAGTGGTACTCCAAATCTGAAGTCCAGAATACCCGAACACGCCACCGGGATTCTTGTGTCACCTCACGCGTAGCGTGTTGTCACGTCAATTCAATGTGTGGACATGATGAATAATTTGATCGACGTATACTAGTACTGCTACTATACTACTTACTAGTCGTATTTAGTGTCACATTTTAACCATAGGTTTAACTAACAAGTACGCACTTGAAGCCTAAGTGAGATATATATATCAGTACATCCTGCACAGGTGAGTTAGGATGCACTTGATCCCAGAAAGTTATCTATCCTTCAAACCAGAGAAGTGCTTCAAAGTAACAACTATACATAATATCCAACAAAAGAGGGTCGTGCTACAGCAGTAGAATACATGGCTCAATCTACATATCAGTACGAATCAAGTTGTGCATATTTGCCGTTGGCATGAACCACATCGCCGCATGTCGGGTTTGCAAAAGCCATCCATCGCATGGAAGCTTGATGCCTTTCACACACTAAAGATTATCTGGCAACAAGCTGTGTCGAAGAATCTCTGGATATGGTGATTCATGAAACCCATGGTATGATGTGTAAACACAGTCCCCCCTGGCGAATGGAAGTTGCATAGCACGGTAATCATCGCCGGTGATATGATCGATGATTGGTTGGATGATCGGATAATTTAGCCCGAGGAACATGGAGTGGTTGCCGAGGCTGTAAACCAGCCTCCAGTTGAATACGCCTGGCCCAACGGAGCTGGGATCTTTCTCGAACACGAAGCAGCCATAGCCATAAATGTCACGAACGCCCCAGGCATTGTACTGCATGTGGTTTGATGAAATGGTTTGGTCAATTTGGTACATGCAAATGAGCATCAAATGACCACCGTCAGCTGAACGAGCGATAAACCACCATCGATCGGCTGGTGTGATTCCAGGTCCTGGAATTATGAAGGCCGGCGCATTTGCGTCTACTGCAACAATTCAAATTGGAGACCAAAAGGACAAAAATAAACAATCATGTTCAGAGTATGTGTGGAATTAAGATTAGTATAACAGTGACACATATCATAGACAGAGAATTGCAATGTCGTGGTCATAATCATACCCCAAGTTTAAAAAAGCCAATGGCTTTCATATTCTAGCAATATATCATGGTTCAAACATCATGTAACAATGAGAGGAAAACAGATATGACAGGGCCTACTCATATTCTACCATAGCACTTACTATAGTTATCATATCAACTCTAAGCAATAACATGCGTTGTTATAAAAATCCTGGAAATGAGAGTAACATATAGCAATCATGAGGTTATACTCATAATATCTATTCTAACAATCATTAGATACCAATTGTTCTCATATCAACTCTAACAATAACATGTGTGGTCATAAAAATCTAGGAAATGAGAGGAACATATAGCAATGATGTGGTTATAGATATACTATATATTCTAAATTTGTAACAATGAATAGGCAGTCGTATTCTTAAGGTAAAGATGAGACGAGATAGAACAATTACATGATGATAGATTCCACCAGTATAGGCAGCCAATCTGTGCGTCGACCGCATAAACGATGCCATCATGCACTATAGCATTAGACACAAGTGTTGGTAAAGAGGATCGACGATGAGCCATAACCATGTATGGCGATCGGATTCCAGATAGACTAATCCCATGTTGAACACGGCAATGAGCTTGTAATCCATGTAGTCTTCTGATGGTGTGGGCACTTCGCAGATTACAACCTTCAGCAAACAGAGGTCGAGCCAAAAGCTCGACGCGTCTCGTGCGTAGTAGGCAGGAGTGTCCGGCGGGCCGCGAGGCTCGATGGCGGCTTATCCAAAGATGGAAGGGTGATCTCTCGCTGGGTGTAGATATCCACGAGACGCCACGGACTACCGGATTGGTGGATGAGGACGATCCAGTTGGCCTTCATGCCCGCCCAGTAGTGGTCGCGCTTGAAGGATAGGTGGACGGGTAGTGGTAGCATGTCGAAGGGCACCATGGCAACCTCCGTAGGATCGTCAAGTCGGTGTTTGGGCGACCTGCAGGGATCGGTCATCAGCAAGCAGGGTGTCTTGAAAAGAGCCTGCCGGTTGCAGACGAGTACATGGTACAAAGACACCGAGCATGCGGCCAGACGGACGGTGCTGAGTAGGTCCATACGATTACAAATCTGCTCCAAGAGAACATCGGGGAGGGAATTCCAATCGCGGCGCTGCGTTTCAGTCGGTTCTGCCATTGGGGTTTTCGGTGCCTGTGAGCCAGCAGGGAAGTGGATTCGGGCGGGCGAGCGAAGAAGCTTCTCCTCGTGTGGCCGAGCAGTGAGCGGGGGGATATGGTACGCGCAAGCTACCAAGGAAGATAGCGTGGGCGGGCAAGCAGTGAGCGGGGGGGAATGGTGTGCGGCCGACGATGGGGAAGAGAGGAGGAAGCAGAGTGGAAGACCGGGAAGAAAGTGCATTAAATCTCAATTCTACTACTACTACCAGGATATACCGTCCTTCGGAGTGTAAATATACACCGATGACATGTGGGTCTACCACAAGAGGGCCCATATGTCAGTTAATGGAGGACAGAAGTGTGCTCTACTGGAAAACATGATGGCAGTACTAGGTAAGGCTGCTTTAGTAACACCAACATGCTGGTTCAGCTATTAATTAAGTGTCCCATCTGCTGCAGCGTGTATTGTCACTTCACTGCGAAGACTAGTTCAATAGTTCTCTCTGACCGAGATGGGGAATAATGGATCGCGAAGACTTCGTTTCTACATTATCCCTATGCCTCTACGCTCACTTCACTCATTTTGCTCCATACGTAGTCACTTGTTGAAATCTCTAGAAAGACAAATACTCCGTATTTGGGAACAGAGGGAGGATTTTACTCCGTATTTGGGAACAGAGGGAGGATTTACTCCGTATTTGGGAATAGAGGGAGTATCACCATATGGAGGGAACAGAGGAAGCTTGAAATATGAACATGTCAATGGGAGGGAGTAAGCCCCATGCATGCATGCATGCAACATGCAACACTCACACGTACACATGGACGCACGCAACACTCAAGCACCCATGCGGCACACAGCACATGATGCAACACACATGCTCACGCTCAAGTGCTCAACCTACTCCCTACGTCTGTGAAAGACTGTACATTTAGAGATTTACACATTGACTAGGGCATAATTAACATCCAAAAATAGCAGACTTATGTGTGCATGCGACCATTGAGAGAAGAAGATTAGATGAAGGTCGTTGCATGCTGTAATTAAGGATAGACATGTAGCCTATACCTAGAGCACAAGTTGGTGCATTAGTCAATCAATATCGATTTAGATTAAAGGCTAAATGCATTGGAAGTGTAGATGTACTAGACTCTTTGTTTTTAGCTGATTTCTTTGCTCTGCCAACTGACAGGTGGGACCCAGAAACTAGGTGACAATTTAACCAGTCAACAAAGTGTCACGTCGACTATGTGGCCGGTCAGTAGGGTGCAATACGGTGCTCTACGATGAGCTAGTGATCGTATAATCACCGCAAAACTATATATAGTGACCGTAAAGAGCGTATTGTTACATACGTTGACCACCAGTGTATTTTTCTCGTTTCAAATTAAGCCATATTAACCGGAAAGGAAGCAGTATGGACTAGTACTAGTACTGCTTTGATGTGTCCTGTCAACTCGCCGAACGAGGAGAAGCTTTCTTACTACGCCTCTCCCTCGCGCACGCGTGCGGTGGTTCGCAGGACGAGGAGAGGGTTTTGACTACAGCGCCCTCTCCCTCTCCCTCACCCTCGTGGTGGACGTGCAACAGTTCAATTGGTGTCAGATTGCCAGAAGCATAATGTGTACTGTAGTATCATCATTGTTGGACCTTCTGAAGAGGCGAAGAGCCAAGTGCAAGGTTCACATGAGTACGAACTGTTGAACCTCTCGAAGAGGCAAAGAGCCAAGCGCAAGGTTTTATAGGAGTTGTCGTCCTAGTAGGAGCGTACTACAACTATAGCGAACGATGCTACTGTATGATGCCGCCACATCATCCAAAGTTGTGCCACCTTTTTCTCAAAGAGCGTGTTGGAGCCCGTGCAACAACCACACAAGTTGCACGTACACATAACACATTTACTAGTAATAAATTCTAAATGAAAAATGCCAGTATGCCACACAAGTTCATCTCCAATTCATGTGATAAATTTGTGCACGACTAGTCTACATATATTCAGAGCCCTACCATTCACAATTTACCGTACTCCACTTACACGTTATAGATGGGCTACATGTCATCCTCCAGGTTCCAGTCCCAGGTGTTCTTCATGGATGGAACGATCCATAGCGGTGGGCAACAGGAATCATTGTCGCAGCTTTCTAGTCTGGTTCCACACGATGGAGACTCATCCAAGCTGAAGCGGCATAAATCAGGGATAGCGTGCCCCAGCATGTCGTTCATCCGGCGGTGCGCACTGAAGACACAACCATGCTTCATGAACGGCAGGCCTTTCGTGTCGTGCACAGAAGGTGGCATCCGCTTCACAATGGGGTAGCTGTCCCCAATGAAAAGCGAGTACTCTCCAAGAGTGTTCCTCGGCACCCACGTAGCATCACGGGGGCCGGACTCGGCGCCATTCATCTGGTACACGCGGCATCTCAGATCTGGACACATGGTGATGTACATAGTCAAGGTCCATGCATAATAATGTTGTGCTCAAATATGGCGGTCAGTAATACTGTGCAGCAAATAGTACTACTCCGGTATAGAGGAAGTAAAATAACCGGCTTATTATATATAGCCACTCTTGGCTACATGGATGAGATAGTAAGACATGGAAAAACAAAAATGGTGGCAGCTAGTGCGTTCAAGTCTTCAAGGGCCTAGCTAGCTATACACGTCCTCCAAGGTAAAAAGTACTCCTACTAGTACATAAGTAGAGTACTAGTACAACAATGAAAGAGATGGCGAGAGGGTTAAAAAATGGAATAGCTGGGTAGATGGTGACGGTCCGATCGTGGTAGATTGTGTGACCATGTTGCACATCAGTGGTACCATGGGTAACGACTGCTAAGATAGTTGACCCCAATATGCCAAAGTCAGCTACAAGGTTCCAGGTTAGACCGAATCGCGGATGCAAATGCACATCCAGGATCGGCGATCTTATTTTGATCGCGGGATGACTGGTCCCTGCAAAATAATGGAGTACCGTTAGGGATGCAAATGATGGTTTGTGCATTCTGTTTGTAATCTCCCGTACCGTAGGATGGCAACCAGATGAAACAAGTCCCCTGGCTTGTCACTGCGAAGATGCGGCCTAGATGGCGAACGGCATCTTCAAACGTGTAGGGGTACAAATCTGCCGCCGCCAACATGTGCCAGCCTCTACCGTTACTGCCTCTTGCATTGATGGCAATCCTTATGTCGAACACCGAGATAGTAATCGTCGTAGTCGCGTCGCTTTGTCGGCAGGTCCGCTATCTTCTTCAATCTCATGTAGGCATCGTCATACGTATTCAAGCCCAGCCAGTCCGGAAGGCCGATCCCAATGGTGGAGAAGGGGTCTACCGGAACGGCTGCACTGTTGTGGATGTTGTGCAAAATGATGGTGGTATCCGGCCGGAGGTATGCAAGCCAATCTTCGTTGGCACCGACCCAGACCTATATATAAGACGGTGGGCAGCAGAGAAATTACGGGATGGAAATGGAATAACTAAGTACTACATGATCAAACTCCATTACTGACCTGCTCATCGGACAAAATCCGACTACCTCTCAACGTCGGCAACTCTAGCGGAGTCAACGTGCAACCATGGCCAGGGAGCGGTGGACTGTTCGAAGGATTGTCCCATAGAAGAACCTTCTCCTCGAGGACGCATGGAAGACCAACAAGCATGGCCTTTTCCCAAGCCATTTTAAGCACCGTCTTGAAAAAGTTGGTGCAGGAAGCACTGAGTCTTGCGGCGGTGAGGACATCGGAGCGGCGTGCAATTTCTCCCCGAGGATCGTCGTCCAAGGTCTCCCAGCCCCAACGAGGAGGAGAACCGCCTGGAAAATCCATGGGAGCAGCGACGAACTGCCTTCTCTTCGGGGGGAGGGGAACTGGCGAGGAGGAGATAAGAGCGTAGTAACCGCAGGGCCTCGTCCCTTCCAACTGTGGATCGTTCCTTAGCGAAGGGGTGAGGCTATTATTTACTACTAGTACTAGCATTATGGGACGTTATGGGATTGCATTATACTGTAAATAATAGCACTAGTAAGAAATTTTTGGCACTAGCTAGTAGTTTTTGGCGTGTATTAAGAAATTTTGGGTATGTTTTTGCTATTTTTTGTACACGCCAACTAGTGTCAAAAAACGTCTTACATTATGTGACGGAGGAGTACGTACTCGTACTGTAGAAGTACTAGTACTACTTTCTCAACTAGTAGTGCGATGTACTGTACTTCTAATATAGTGCACCAGTTTTGAACTCTTGAATCTCAGGGCCAAGGAGCTACAGTTGGAAGTGGAGGGTACTAGAGGGTGCTTGGATCCAAGGGACTTATTTTAGTCTGACTAAAAATAGTCTCTTTAAGAGGCAAAGTTTCAAGCAACCCTGACTAAAGAGAGGCTAAAACTAGTCTTGAGACTAAACTTTTTTAGTCAGCGGTACCCCTACTAAAATGTGGATTAGTCCTCTCTCTCCTCATTTAACTCCTCTCCTTTAACACAGGCAAGTTCTGGATTGGAGGGTTTGGAGGATAATAAATGCTCATTAACTTTATTTTAGTCTCTTTAGTATTTGGATCCAAGCATGGGTGAGGCTAGCAAGTTTTAGTCCCACTACTTTTAGTCATGAGACTAAAACGTATCCAAGCACCCTCCTACTGTTCTCTAGAACCATCGATGTACTATCAATGCAGGGAAAGTACACCTGCGTAGTGGCCTAGTGGGTACTCTCGGTGCTCTATTCAGCTGCTCCTCTCACGTAGCTGGCCTACTCAGCCGCTCCTCTCACGCACACACTAGCAGCCTGTTTATCAGCGACGGTTACTGCGGGGGCAGAACATTTGAGTTATTCGATACAGCGAGACTAGGCTTTTCGCTTCCATTTGTGGAGGTATAATGGATCTCGTCGAACTTTGTTAGTAGTTCCTTCTTTATAATGAGATGAAGCAAAGCTTTTGCCTCTGTTTCAAAAAAACACGTCAAGAGGAATTTCTTTTATAGTAGAGCCGATAATGGAGTGAAGTCCATGCGTGCAACGCCACAAGCTACAGAGTAGTAGTAGAGCACTTTACGTACAGAGCCATATTGCACAGTTCCCAATGCCCCGCCAGGCTTTTCCGGCTCCTCGGGCTTAATTGGGAGGCGCTAGTTAAAATATGCTACTAGCTGATGAGGAAGCTGCAAGCGCGATGCGGCTAGGGCGAGGACGCGAGCCACGAGATGCTGGGAAGGAAACCCCGTTCACGTGGCTAGGCTATCCAGTGCACCCAGATTGTGGTGCCGCACGTCCGTGGTAAAATATTGGCTCGCAGCGAAGTTACTATTAAAAAAAGGCCGCCGTGCGTTCGGCCGGGATCGAACCCACAAAACGAGGTATACACTCCCACGACCACTAGTAGTACTCGTTGGAGTACAACGCAACCTAGAATCGCCTTTTGTCGCTAGTAGTACATTGTTCCTTACAAGAAACCCCTAATAATGCAAGAAACCACTAATAATGCCAAGAAACTACTACCACTTGCATACATGGCAGACTTAAGATAAGACTACCTTATCAACCATTGTACATGCTCTTACCAACCAGCCCTACCAAGAAACGACTACTCTACAAAGTGTCGTTATAGGCACATTTCAACCCATGTCCCTGTTTGGATACATTTGTTGTCAATCTAACCCTGCCATCCAAACACCACTTTGGTTATAGTTAGCTCAGGGTTAGAATCTAATCTCTGACTTAGAGTATCCAAACAGGGCCCCTATCGCCCATTAAGTCAACACCTTCTATTCGACCCGGCGTTATGACTTGTGGGACCTACATGTCAGTCTGCACAAAAATCCCCGAGTGACCTCCTACCTCCGGCCCGTCCACCTAGTCATCCTCGGCCATGGGACGCAGCTACCGCCGCCGGCAGAAGGCGAGGTCAAAACCGCCGGCGGTGCGGAGCCCATCTTGCGGCAGCCCGGATGCCAGCTCCGTCCGACGCTCATGGCCGCTAGCTAGCGAAGATAGCTCCGTCCAGCTGCTTGTCTGCAAGGTTTGCTAGCTAGATTGGCGCGGCGGCATGCTCGCGCGCGCCTCGCTAAGGCCAGCCATCTGGCTCGAGCGAAGGCCAGCGCGGCGGCTTGCTCGCTCGTGAGTCACGCTCGGGCCAGCCTGCCAACCCGTGCGGAGGCCAGCGCGGCGTCCGGCCCGTCCGGCGGAGCGGCGGCCAACTCGGTCATCACCGGCGCCACCGACGAACACGCATCAGTACTGTTTGAAGTAATGTTCAGGAAAAATAATGATTTGAGGGGGAATAACAGGATAGAAGGTCAGATGTGGGTCCCTCGTGTCAACGGTCAAACAAAATGTGTTGGTTTAAGCTGCCTCGTCAGCACGGACGTGTGGGCCAACCCTATCATAAATGGGTTTAAACTAACCTAATCGGTAGGTAGTAGTTTTTGGCGTGGATTAAGAAATTTTGGGTATGTTTTTGCTATTTTTTGTACAATAGATTCTTCCTAGGGCTGGTTGAAAGTGGTAGTTTTTTGTTAAATACTCTACATATTGTAAGTAGGAGTGAAAGTTAAGCTTTGGAACCCAATAAGCAAGGCTAGTTACATAGTGCATATGTGTACATGATTGAAAGTAAATATCAACAATGAGTGACTAATATCTTGATGGAAAACTTGAAACTATGGAATACTAGGGAAAAAATTGCATGGTTGGAAATACTAGCAATGTTCATGTGCGTTGCAACGAATCATAATTAGAATAATACTTATTCACAAACTTGATACAAAACACTCTAATTTTGATATACATATATCACTAGAGATATATTATGTTTCAATTAGAAAATATTCCTTGGGCTGTTTTGGTGAGGTCAGGGAGGGATGTGGTTGGTTTTATGATACTAATTATGGGTTTTTCTACATATTGGTAGACAAGTGGGATGTTTGTGAGAAAAGGCAACAACTTACCTCACAGTCGTTAGATGTAGATCTAATGGTCACAAACAACGGATGGTAGACACACCATCATCACCAACTTAGTCTTATGTAGGAGTACTAGTAAGATCCGTGCATTGCACGGAACATCAAGATGCATTTTTTATAAAAACACTCGTTGTGATTGACCCATGCGGGAGTAATCCCATGTGTAAAAACTAATGATATCTCGAGAAATAGGAGATAAGGTGAAGAGGAGTGGGGCATGGTGGTGATTGGTGGTCGGACTGAGCGGAGGCATGGGGATTGACGACGCCGGCAGCGGCCACCAGGCCAGTTTGTTCTAGAGTCTTCCTTTCTTAATTGCTCAACAATGAGGTTGTTGGAGATAAGGATGAACGAGGGAAGCCTTGGCTGCAAATGTGGAGAGGGGTGCGGGTATCTTTTAGTTTAATTTCCATCAGTCAGATATAGATCGGACGGTCTATATTGCAAGATGGCACGCTTACCATCATCACCAACCCGGTTTTTTATAAGTGAAGAAATATAAATATGGAGATACAAACGTATTATCGATACTTGTTTCCGTAAAATAGCATCTAAATTCTATTCAACGCCTTAGCATGTGAGGCCTTAGCCCAATGACTTCTCGACTGTGTAAAACAAAGGTTTTCACGTCGCCGATAAGGAGGGGGTGACGGCGGCGCCCTTTTTGGCTTGCTCTAGTCCTAGTAGTCATACTAGGTGGTCTAAGCACGTGTAGATTTATTATTTTTCACGTCTCATGTTCACCGTACTGCCACGACTGTTGATGAATAGACGGTAAGTTATTCACGGGGAAATCCTTGTTGAGCGTGTTTGCGAGAGAGAGAGAGAGAGAGAGAGAGAGAGAGAGCGTGTGTGATATGTCTAGAGACTGAGGCAATGATAACAGATTCTTTGTGTCTATGTGTGTGGAGGATAGAGAGAGACATGTACATGGGGCTTTGTGTTGTGTAACGTGGAGACACATATACATAATTAGAGTGAGTGTGCGAGATAAACATGCGGACATGGGGAGAGATGAGGATCCAGATTAATGGGTGTTTGTGCATGTCTGTGTGTGTTTGTGCGCGCGTTTGTGTGTGAGAGGGAGTGTGTGTATGTGGAGTAGAGAGACCATTAATGATGTAAACCTAGTATAAGGGAAGGGGGAATGGTGTGACATGTGTAGTAGCGGGATAGCATGGGTGCGGGCAGGGGGAGCAGACTATTTGGAAGAGACATCGATTGTGTGTGGGAGAGGGGTGTGAGAGAGAGCGAGAGAGAGAGAGAGCTAGCGATGGAGAGAGAGAGAGGAAGAGAGGGGGCGGGAGAGGGGGCGTTTGTGTCCATAAATGGCGTATAGATAGGGAGACAATGTTCATGTTGTTTGAAATTGGCCTATGTACCGAGACGCAAGGGAAGCGAGTCATCATGTGTGTGATAGGGACTTCATGAGAGATCTAGAATAGATGGTGTAGAGAAAAATGTGCGAGATTGTAACGCCCCGAGACCGATGCTCCAGAAGCCTTCCATGTTTTTCATTGTTGCCGTGTGATTTATTTGTTTGTTGCATTCATCATTGCATCATCCACATTGCATCGGCACTCCGTTGCTGTCTTGTCGTTTCTCCCTTTGCCTTAATCACCTTCTTTCGGACCCCTTGCCTTCGTTGACCACTGCGAGACCAACCGGGTTTTTGAGTCCCTCTTGTCTGACCGTTTGACCCTCTATACATTTTACTCAGATCCCTCGCGTGCGTGTCCGAAACTTCTCCGAATCCGACCCGGGCTGTCGTTACCGGTGGGTCTGGACCATCCCCAAATCATCATGGGTTCCTTGTTAGACCACCCGGAGCCGTCCGATCCCGATCCAATGATCCAAATGCCCCTGCTACCTACCACCTACTATATATACCTAATCTAGTCTAACCCTAAAACCTAGGAGGTTTGTCCCATCCATCCCATCTCGCACTGCCACTCCACCAAATCCCCCTCGGGATCCCCTTCGCACCAACCAGCCACCACCGAGACTTCCAAATCCATCGATCCAACCTCTCCTCTGCCCAAGCGCCGAGGGCACCCATCCTCGCACCGGTGGCCCTCGGCCAGCAGCAGCAGCCCCGCGCGCTGCCCGAGCCTCCCCTGCATCCTCGTCGTTGTTCGCGCCTCCCGCACCTGAGGCACCGAGCTCCTCCAGCTCAACCCCGTCCGCCGAGCTCCCTGCCGCGCTGAAGTCCCGTCACTTCCCTTGTCTGCGTCGACTGCCCCAAGCTCTGCTCCATTCCATCGCCTACACTCCAAGTTCCTGCCGCCTGCTTCTTCTTCGACCGGCCACGGAACCGCCTGCGCTGAGGTCCAGCCGGATCTGGACGCCGGTGCCCCATCCCGGACCTCCTGCGATGCCCGTCGCCGGAGCTCCTCCTTGCCCGGTGAGACGCCCTGTCACCGCTCCTGTGCTTTGCCCCTTCACCTTCTCTGTCTCACGTCTCTCTCTCTCTTGGCTTCCCGATGCAGCGCCCGGAGGACGCCGAGCTGTCGACGCACCTCCCCAACCCTCTGCATCCCTTGGATCCGGATGGGTCCATGCCTCCCCTGCCGCCGGCGCCGCCAAGTCCTGCTGCAGCCGCTCCCCTGCTTCCCCTGCACTTCTGCTACCGCCGCTTCCGCTCGTGCGAGACGAACGAGTGCTTCGTCCGCCTCCCCAAGCCGCCGCCCTGGCCTCGGATCCGGCCGGTTCCCGTGCGCCCTTGCTCCGCCAAGTCCCTCTTCAGTCTCCTGCAGACCGCCGTGCCTCTGCTTCATGCGTGCGGCGGCCGCCTTGGAGACCCGCGTCCCCATCGAAACGGCGTTTCCCTTCGTCGAAAAAACGCGCCAAGATGCCGTCTCCTGCCTCCGCCAAGTCCCTACTGCCGTCCCCTTCTACTTCGTCATCGCACCCGAGGAGGACGACCCCAGCGCCAAGTCCCGCTTCGCCCCTGTGCCTCAAGTCCCGCGTCGCCGCCGCCTTGCTCCGTCCCCGTCGTATCCCATCGACGGCCTCCTCATAAGCCCCGCGCCACCAAGCTGCTTCCCTGCTGGATCTCGCTGCCCCGCCATGAACTCGTCCATCCTCGACCTCCAGTGCGCGCCACCGCTTCCCCGCATCGACTGAAGCCGCCCGCGTGTCGCCCCTCTGTCTGCTTCCTCTACGTCGAGCGAGACCAGCGCCAGCGAACGGGTCAAGCCCGCGTTGACCGCCCGCTCGCCCGCGCCGTGGACGCGTCGTCCTGCTGCGTGGGCTGCCTCATCCCAGCGCCCTGGCCCAGCTCCAGATTCAGCCTCAAGGCCCAATGTGAGCAGCCCCGCTTCAGTCCCTCTCCTGTACACTATTGGGCCAGCCAGATTCGGCCCGCGTACGTTTTTTTATCGTCTGCGATTTTGTCTATTTTCCAGAGTACTGCAGTTTTACAGAAAAACCCCCTGTTCTTCATGCATTTAATAACTAATAAATTGTGCATCGGATTAAAATGATAAGAAATTATATATGTAAAATGATTAGAATTGCATCTAGTTTCACAATATTCAACTTTCATGCATGTTTAAAATGTTTAACATGCTGTTTGCATTTAATTTGCTAAATGCCATGCTAAAATGATTTATTTCATAACTTAATAACCGTAGCTCCAAATTTAATAAACTTTATATGTAAATGGGGTGGAAAAATGCATAGTTTATCATGGTGCCGTTACTTTGCATGTTTAAAAACTCTAAAATATGGTTTAGAGCAGAACAGTACCAAATCCAAAATATGCACACGGGGATTTTCCGGAATTGTTGTTTGTTGTTCCGGCCTCATTTAAACTTGCCTAAATAGTTAGTTTACTTATGCTTCACCTCTTGCCATGTTAATCAACATTTAATATTGTTGGGTATATAAACAAGAGAGAACTAAATATTTGATGTGGTGTTTCGTCAATATGCAACTCGTTGCATATCGAGCTCCACTTAACTTGTAGTATTGTTTGTGCAAATTGTCATGCCATGCCTCATTAAACCGGACATGCATCATACTTGGTTATGCATCGTGCCATGTCTATGTGATGGTTGTTTACCATCTTGTTTGCTTCTTTTCCGGTATTGCTTCTTCTTGATAGTTCCGGTAACGTTGCGATTGTGAGGATTCGTTCGACTACGCCCGTTCGTTTCTTCATGGACTCGTTCTTCTTCCTAGCGGGATTTCAGGCAAGATGACCATACCCTCGGAATCACTTCTATCTTTGCTTGCTAGTTGTTCGCTCTATTGCTATGCCGCGCTACCTACCACTGGCTATATCATGCCTCCCATATTGCCATGTCAAGCCTCTAACCCACCTTTCTAGCAAACCGTTGTTTGGCTATGTTACCGCTTTTGCTCAGCCCCTCTTATAGCGTTGTTAGTTGCAGGTGAAGTTGAAGATTGCTCCATGTTGGAACATGTTTATGTTGGGATATCACAATATCTCTTATTTAATTAATGCATCTATATACTTGGTAAAGGGTGGAAGGCTCGGCCTTATGCCTGGTGTTTTGTTCCACTCTTGCCGCCCTAGTTTCCGTCATACCGGTGTTATGTTCCCGGATTTTGCGTTCCTTACACGGTTGGGTGATTTATGGGACCCCCTTGATAGTTCGCTTTGAATAAAACTCGTCCAGCAAGGCCCAACCTTGGTTTTACCATTTGCCTCACCTAGCCTTTTTCCCTTGGGAGTCGTGCATCCCGAGGGTCATCTTATTTTAACCCCCCCGGGCCAATGCTTGTCTAAGTGTTGGTCCACACTAGAGCCACTTGCAGCGCCACCTCGGGGAAACTTGAGGGCTGGTTTTAGTTGTACATAGTGTTCATCCGGTGTTGCCCTTGAGAACGAGATATGTGCAGCTCCTATCAGGATGTCGGCGCATCGGGCGGCTTTGCTGGTTTTGTTTTAACATTGTCGAAATGTCTTGTAAACCGGGATTCCGAGTCTGATCGGGTCTTCCCGGGAGAAGGAATATCCTTCGTTGACCGTGAGAGCTTATAATGGGCTAAGTTGGGACACCCCTGCAGGGTATAAACTTTCGAGAGCCGTGCCCGCGGTTATGTGGCAGATGGGAATTTGTTAATGTCCGGTTGTAGAGAACTTGACACTCGACTTAATTAAAACGCATCAACCGCGTGTGTAGCCGTGATGGTCTCTTTTCGGCGGAGTCCGGGAAGTGAACACGGTTTCTGGGTTATGTTTGACGTAAGTAGGAGTTCAGGATCACTTCTTGATCATTACTAGTTGACGACCGTTCCTTTGCTTCTCTTCTCGCTCTTATTTGCGTAAGTTAGCCACCATATCTTGCTTAGTCGATGCTGCAACCTCACCACTATACCCCTTCCTTTCCCTTTAAGCTTTGCTAGTCTTGATACCCATGGTAATGGGATTGCTGAGTCCTCGTGGCTCACAGATTACTACAACAACAGTTGCAGGTGTCGATGATAGCAGTGCAGGTGACGCAACCGAGCTCAAGTGGGTTTTCGACGAGGTCCTTGGTCGTTACTATGTTTCGTTTCCTGATAATCAGTAGTGGAGCCCAGTTGGGACGATCGGGGATCTAGCATTTGGGGTTGTCTTCTTTTCTTTTGGTTCCGTAGTCGGACCTATGAGTGTACTCTGAATGATGTATGTTTAATTCATGTATTGTGTGAACTGGCGATTGTAAGCCAACTCTTTACCCCTTTCTTATTCAGTACATGGGATTGTGTGAAGATGACCCTTCTTGCGACAAAACCACCATGCGGTTATGTCTCTAAGTCGTGCCTCGACACGTGGGAGATATAGCCGCATCGTGGGTGTTACAAGTTGGTAATCAGAGCCATCCCCGACTTAGGAGCCCCCTGCTTGATCGAATCGCTGACGTTGTTGAGTCTAGAACAAAAATGTTTTGAGTCTTAGGATTATATTTATCGGAGAGTAGGATTCTTTTTACTCCTTAGTCCCTTCGTCGCTCTGGTGAGGTCTCCTGGCGTAGAAGTTTTGACTTTCCTCTCCTCAAATTTCACTAAAAAAAAATTTAGGATCACGCGGGTATCTTGGAATCGTTCCGATGGTTTTGTGCCGAGAACATTGTTCTTGGTGCCTCCTGACATTTAGGGGTTGTGGCAGTGTCCCGGGGAGTTGAACTCCGAGGTGTTGTCGTGACAATTTTTCATTGCAGTTCTGGAATACCTGACTTTCGCCGACATCGAAAATCTCTTTTATGTAGTTGTTGGTGAGATCACCTCGACGCCACCCAGTACTGGGGCGGGAGTTCGGGAGTATTGCCATAACTCGTATAACGGATGCTTTTCGAAGGTTGAGGTACACGACTTCCGAAGATTTCTTGGTTATGTGTTGACGGATGGATACAGCTGGATCTAGGGATTGTTAGTTTGGGTGATATATTTTGTGTCCCCTATATCCCCAACACCAGATTGCATAACCAGAAAGTTTCGGGAGTTTATAAGTGGGAATTCAAGTAGCTCCTATAATATCTTTCCAACAGACACATGATACGATATGGGATCTATCATATGTTTGTTTCTGGCTTATTTTGCAAGCCAATCCTTTGTTTTGTTTTGAGTTGTGGTATTCGAGTTGCTTCGAAGTCAAGTGTTGATTCCATACCTTTCCTAAGCGGTGTTCTCATATTTCTATGTGAATACCAATCCTTCCCGATCATCGAGATTGTCATGCCAATTCTTTTCCAACCGACGTGCTCTTTTCAAGTGGATCCGATCATTTCAACATTCGCGAGATCAATTCTCAGTTCTTTGCAACGGTGTTTGCTTCATCCGTCCCAAGTTGTCTTTGTTTTCCCCGCCCTCCCACCCTTTTTCTTCAAGGACTCAGATATCTTAATCATGTATCCTTTTATTTGTGAGAAGTCTCTTCATTCTTTTCTTTCAATGTTTTATCCGGTGATTTCTCATGAAGACGTTAAGGAAGCTTCAACTTTATCATTGTTCCATTCTAATTTTCTTCTCCGGTGGATTTAATTCAAGCTTTCGGTGTTGATCATATCCCTTTCCTCCTTTATAATGTTTTCTCATGCCGGTGCATCTCTTAATCATCACTTCTCGCTATTCAATTGTTCCGGAGTGATGAAGATATCTCAGAAGATTCAAGTTTCCATTCTCAATTCACTCAAGTTCTTTTGAGGATGCTATCTCATTCAAGCCATTTAATTCAACCTGTGCAATCTCTCTTTTCAAGCAATCGTTCAACGGTGGTTCTTTTGAGTGGGCCCTAACCCACAGGTCTTTTCCCAGGATCTTACCTGTCTCTTCTAATTTTTCCCGGAGCTATTCCCAAATTCTTTTCGTAGCTTGACGTAAGAATGATTTACCATCAGTCAAATGTCTTTCTCCAAGATCTTTCAAATTATTTTCATCGTTGGTTCATCCTTTATATTTTTCATCCCGGAGTATCTCAACAATTGTCAGGGTGGTTCTCATCATCATTCTCAACATGTGAAGACCGAAGAAGAATTGCTCTTGAATCTTGGTCCGTTCTCTTGAAGATTCATGGTTCTAGCTTGATGCCATCCTCTCATAATTGTTTTCGATTGTGAGAATTCTTTTCACCCATCCGGAGCATTTCAGGAGTCTTTTCAGTTTGATTCTCTGGAGCCCATCATCTCAGAATTATTCATTCCAGCTTTCAGCTCTCGTTCTCCAAATCATACTGGTGCATCATTCAAGTATTATCTAATCAGCTCGGGATCTCTGCGTTCACTTGTATCTAAATTCTCTCAAGTATATTCGTTCATTTTCTAATTCTTCCCGGTGTTTCTTTATCTTTTCTTCATTCTTTTTCAATTCTTACGGTGGTTCATTCAAGATTTCACTTCCTTCGTTATCATATCAATTCATTCGTTGTTTCCAAATCCCACCGGTGGTCCCATCAATAGCTTCTCAAGTTTGCACTATATCTCTCTTAATCCTTTCTACGAGAATAAGTAGTATGCCAAATCCATTGCTTGTCATCAATTTAAATTGGTGAAGGATACGCATAACGTAATTCTTATTATTGTTTCATCCAAGTGATCTAGTTTCTTCTTTCCAGAGTTGTTCATCTTGTCACATTTCTCAGTTCGAGATGCTTCATCTTTTCCTTTTCCGGAGTTCCAAGTTTTCTCGGTTATATTGTCGTGAAGTTCCATCTAAATCATCGCAAGGCTTCACCTTGTGTTTTCAACTTCTCTTTCTGTTATCATCCTTCTATTACCGGAGTTCTTCATGGAGGCTCTACATGGTGGTTCGTCAAGGATTCCTTTCTTCTTCATTTGTTCTTCAAGATTTCTCTCGAGGTTATGATCCGCCAGTCTATACTCAAAATTAAACATGGTGTTCAACACATGTTTTGTTGTGAGGCGTTCAAGCATTCTTCATCTTGCATTCCAAAGTGCAATTCGTTCTACCTTATCATTTGAGGTGGTGTTATGTCATTCTTGACAATTTGAGTTCGCGTTTCATGATTCACATGTCGTCAAGAATGAGATACTTTAAATCCACCAATCTCTTCGTTGGATTTATCTTGTGTCATGTTTCACCTAAAGTATTCCCTAAGGAATGTTGCTAATTGTGGTGTCCATCAATGATCCAAGTTTTCTCCTATTCTCTCGGCGAGAGAAGTTTTCATCTCTTCGTTGATCTCAAGCAATCAATTGTTTTCCATAGTGGCATGTATACACCTCTAAGTTTTGAGTTGTTTCCATAAGCCCACTTCAAGCTTATTCTTTTCGTTGCTAGTTTTCCAACAACTCCGTTATAACCTTCTTGGAAGGGTGCTTTCCAAGCTCACTTGTGGCAGAAGTTGGCATTTCCTTCTCCATTCTGTTAGTCCAATGATCTATCTTCTATTCTTTCTTCCAGAGGCATTGTGATGTTGCTCTTTTCACTCATCATCTCGAAATGTGAGGATCGTGTTCTTCTCGTGCTTATCCTTTTAACCGGAGTGTTGTGATCACTTTCAAATTCTTTTCATCTTATCAAGTTTTCCTTCTCTTTTCTACCGGAGTGTTGTCTGAATTCTTTTCGCTCTCATTCCTTCTCTATTTCGTTTAAACCGGAGTGGTTTCAAAGTAATTCTCGTTCATTGATTTTTCCATTCATGTCTTTCAACCTACAAGGTTCTCGTGATGTTCCTTGTTCCTCTTTGCCAACAGAGTGTTTGCAATCTTATTTGTCTCTGTTGTATTCTTTCTTTCAAGTCGTCCAACCTCCCAAGGTTCGTGGTTTCACTCGTTTGTCAAAGAAGCAACTTAGTTTTACCTCTTCTCTTCCTCTTCCGTTTCCCTCCGGTGCCATCCTAGATCTCGGGACGAGATCCTCTTGTAGTGGTGGAGTGTTGTAACGCCCCGAGACCGATGCTCCAGAAGCCTTCCATGTTTTCGTTGTTGCCGTGTGATTTATTTTTTTGTTGCATTCATCATTGCATCATCCGCATTGCATCGGCACTCCATTGTCGTCTTGTCGTTTCTCCCTTTGCCTTAATCACCTTCTTTCGGACCCCTTGCCTTCGTTGACCGCTCCGAGACCAACCGGGTTTTTGAGTCCCTCTTGTCTGACCGTTTGACCCTCTATACATTTTACTCAGATCCCTCGGGTGCATGTCCGAAACTTCTCCGAATCCGACTCGGGCTGTCGTTACCGGTGGGTCTGGACCATCCCCAAATCATCATCGGTTCCTTGTTAGACCACCCGGAGCCGTCTGATCCCAATCCAATGATCCAAATGCCCCTGCTACCTACCACCTACTATATATACCTAATCTCGTCTAACCCTAAAACCTAGGAGGTTTGTCCCATCCATCCCATCTCGCGCCGCCACTCCACCAAATCCCCCTCGGGATCCCCTTCGCACCAACCAGCCACCACCGAGACTTCCAAATCCATCGATCCAACCTCTCCTCTGCCCAAGCGCCGAGGGCACCCATCCTCGCACTGGTGGCCGTCGGCCAGCAGCAGCAGCCCCGCGCTGCCCGGGCCTCCCCTGGATCCTCGTCGTTGTTCGCGCGTCCCGCACCTGAGGCACCGAGCTCCTCTAGCTCAACCCCGTCCGCCGAGCTCCCTGCCGCGCTGAAGTCCCGTCGCTTCCCTTGTCTGCGTCGACTGCCCCAAGCTCTGCTCCATTCCATCGCCTACACTCCAAGTTCCTGCCGCCTGCTTCTTCTTCGACCGGCCACGGAACCGCCTGCGCTGAGGTCCAGCCGGATATGGACGCCGGTGCCCCATCCTAGACCTCCTGCGATGCCCGTCGCCGGAGCTCCTCCTTGCCCGGTGAGACGCCCTGTCGCCGCTCCTGTGCTTTGCCCCTTCACCTTCTCTGTCTCACGTCTCTCTCTCTCTTGGCTTCCCGATGCAGCGCCCGGAGGACGCCGAGCTGTCGACGCACCTCCCCAACCCTCTGCATCGCCTGGATCCGGAAGGGTGCATGCCTCCCCTGCCGCCGGCGCCGCCAAGTCCTGCTGCAGCCGCTCCCCTGCTTCCCCTGCACTTCTGCTGCCGCCGCTTCTGCTCATGCGAGACGAACGAGTTCTTCGTCCGCCTCCCCAAGCCGCCGCCCTGGCCTCGGATCCGGCCAGTTCCCGTGCGCCCTCGCTCCGCCAAGTCCCTCTTCAGTCTCCTGTAGACCGCCGTGCCTCTGCTTCATGCGTGCGGCGGCCGCCTTGGAGACCCGCGTCCCCGTCGAACCGGCGTTGCCCTTCGTCGAAACCGCGCCAAGATGCCGTCTCCTGCCTCCGCCAAGTCCCTGCCGCCGTCCCCTTCTACTTCGTCATCGCACCCAAGGAGGACGACCCCAGCGCCAAGTCCCGCTTTGCCCCTGCGCCTCAAGTCCCGCGTCGCCGCCGCCTTGCTCCGTCCCCGTCGTCTCCCGTCGACGGCCTCCTCTCTAGCCCCGCGCCACCAAGCTGCTTCCCCGCTGGATCTCGCCGCCCCGCCATGAACCCGTCAATCCTCGACCTCCAGTGCGCGCCACCGCTTCCCTGCATCGACTGAAGCCGCCCGCGTGTCGCCCCTCTGTCTGCTTCCTCTGCGTCGAGCGAGACCAGCGCCAGCGAACGGGTCAAGCCCGCGTTGACCGCCCGCTCGCCCGCGCCGTGGACGCGTCGTCCTGCTGCGTGGGCAGCCTCATCCCAGCGCCCTGGCCCAGCTCCAGATTCGGCCTCCGGGCCCAATGTGAGCAGCCCCCCTTCAGTCCCTCTCCTGTACACTATCGGGCCAGCAAGATTCGGCCCGCGTACGTTTTTTTTACCGTCTGCGATTTTGTCTATTTTCTAGAGTACTCCAGTTTTATAGAAAAACCCCCTGTTCTTCATGCATTTAATAACTAATAAACCGTGCATCGGATTAAAATGATTTATATATGTAAAATGATTAGAATTGCATCTAGTTTCACAATTTTAAACTTTCATGCATGTTTAATATGTTTAACATGCTGTTTGCATTTAATTTGCTAAATGCCATGCTAAAATGATTTATTTCATAACTTAATAACCGTAGCTCCAAATTTAATAAAATTTATATGTAAATGGGGTGGAAAATGCATAGTTTATCATGGTGCCGTTACTTTGCATGTTTAAAAACTCTAAGATATGGTTTAGGGCAGAACAGTACCAAATCCAAAATATGCACATGGGGATTTTCCGGAATTGTTGTTTGTTGTTCCGGCCTCATTTAAACTTGCCTAAATAGTTAGTTTACTTATGCTTCACCTCTTGCCATGTTAATCAACATTTAATATTGTTGGGTATATAAACGAGAGAGAACTAAATATTTGATGTGGTGTTTCGTCCATATGCAACTCGTTGCATATCGAGCTCCACTTAACTTGTAGTATTGTTTGTGCAAATTGTCATGCCATGCCTCATTAAACCGGACATGCATCATACTTGGTTATGCATCGTGCCATGTCTATGTGATGGTTGTTTACCATCTTGTTTGCTTGTTTTCCGGTATTGCTTCTTCTTGATAGTTCCGGTAATGTTGCGATTGTGAGGATTCGTTCGACTACGCCCATTCGTTTCTTCATGGACTCGTTCTTCTTCCTAGCGGGATTTCAGGCAAGATGACCATACCCTCGGAATCACTTCTATCTTTGCTTGCTAGTTGTTCGCTCTATTGCTATGCCGCGCTACCTACCACTGGCTATATCATGCCTCCCATATTGCCATGTCAAGCCTCTAACCCACCTTTCTAGCAAACCGTTGTTTGGCTATGTTACCGCTTTTGCTCAGCCCCTCTTATAGCGTTGTTAGTTGCAGGTGAAGTTGAAGATTGCTCCATGTTGGAACATGTTTATGTTGGGATATCACAATATCTCTTATTTAATTAATGCATCTATATACTTGGTAAAGGGTGGAAGGCTCGGCCTTATGCCTGGTGTTTTGTTCCACTCTTGCCGCCCTAGTTTCCGTCATACCGGTGTTATGTTCCCGGATTTTGCGTTCCTTACACGGTTGGGTGATTTATGGGACCCCCTTGATAGTTCGCTTTGGATAAAACTCGTCCAGCAAGGCCCAACCTTGGTTTTACCATTTGCCTCACCTAGCCTTTTTCCCTTGGGAGTCGTGCATCCCGAGGGTCATCTTATTTTAACCCCCCCCCCCCCCCGGGCCAATGCTTGTCTAAGTGTTGGTCCACACTAGAGCCACTTGCAGTGCCACCTCGGGGAAACTTGAGGGCTGGTTTTAGTTGTACGTAGTGTTCATCCGGTGTTGCCCTTGAGAACGAGATATGTGCAGCTCCTATCAGGATGTCGGCGCATCGGGCGGCTTTGCTGGTTTTGTTTTAACATTGTCGAAATGTCTTGTAAACCGGGATTACGAGTCTGATCGGGTCTTCCCGGGAGAAGGAATATCCTTCGTTGACCGTGAGAGCTTATAATTGGCTAAGTTGGGACACCCCTGCAGGGTATAAACTTTCAAGAGCCGTGCCCACGGTTATGTGGCAGATGGGAATTTGTTAATGTCCGGTTGTAGAGAACTTGACTTTCGACTTGATTAAAACGCATCAACCGCGTGTGTAGCCGTGATGGTCTCTTTTCGGCGGAGTCCGGGAAGTGAACACGGTTTCTGGGTTATGTTTGACGTAAGTAGGAGTTTAGGATCACTTCTTGATCATTACAGTTGACGACCATTCCTTTGCTTCTCTTCTCGCTCTTATTTGCGTAAGTTAGCCACCATATCTTGCTTACTCGCTGCTGCAACCTCACCACTATACCCCTTCCTTTCCCTTTAAGCTTTGCTAGTCTTGATACCCATGGCAATGGGATTGCTGAGTCCTCGTGGCTCACAGATTACTACAACAGTTGCAGGTGCCGATGATAGCAGTGCAGGTGACGCAACCGAGCTCAAGTGGGTTTTCGACGAGGTCCTTGGTCGTTACTATGTTTCGTTTCCTGATAATCAGTAGTGGAGCCCAGTTGGGACGATCGGGGATCTAGCATTTGGGGTTGTCTTCTTTTCTTTTGGTTCCGTAGTCGGACCTATGAGTGTACTCTGAATGATGTATGTTTAATTCATGTATTGTGTGAAGTGGCGATTGTAAGCCAACTCTTTACCCCTTTCTTATTCAGTACATGGGATTGTGTGAAGATGACCCTTCTTGCGACAAAACCACCATGCGGTTATGCCTCTAAGTCATGCCTCGACACGTGGGAGATATAGCCGCATCGTGGGTGTTACAAGTTGGTAATCAGAGCCATCCCCGAATTAGGAGCCCCCTGCTTGATCGAATCGCTGACGTTGTTGAGTCTAGAACAAAAATGTTTTGAGTCTTAGGATTATATATATCGGAGAGTAGGATTCTTTTTACTCCTCACTCCCTTCGTCGCTCTGGTGAGGTCTCCTGACGTAGAAGTTTTGACTTTCCTCTCCTCAAATTTCACTAAAAAAAATTTATCAGGTTCAACTTAACATGAAAATAACCGGTGTCATAATGCCATGATATGCAACACTAAAATATGCACCACAAAAATATGCACCACAAACATATGTAAGTAACCAGGTCAACTACGCTCCCATGGAGCCATCATCATCTCAAAACATTTCCTAGGTTAAGATCAATACTTACTTAAACCAGAATCATTCCTAACAATCTTATCATTTTTATCATGCAAGAAAAATATTTAAACTAGTTAATAATTTCCATACTTATCTTATCTTATCATTATCCAAAATAAATTCTTGTTAGCCTATCAACAATATTTACTACAAATCTTCTGTAAATCAAGCATATTTATCATGACAAGCATTTAACAGAATAAAATCATTACAAGAAATTTATAATTTAAATGCATGAATATTTCATAGGTTCAAGTAGGAAATAAATCACAAATATTGGAGTGGCACTATGAAAATGTTGATGTGGCTTGCCTTAGCACTGATGAGGTTCACAACTCTCCTGGTGATCCTCAAGACAAGCTTCACCTTCTGAAAATAATTTTAAACACAAAAAGAAAATATCAAGAAAACTTCTGAAAATCACCAGAAATTCTAAACAGCTCAGAAAAATCTCATCTTTGGTGAGCTGCTAGATTTTTGGACAAAGAATACAATGCAAGCAGAATCAGTGCATTTGGACTTATAGAATAAAAACTGTGGCTGTTTGAAGTTTGCTGGATTCAAATGAAATTTGAAAAAAAGAAAACAGCCCAGGGTGGTGACGTCGAAGGCGTAAATCCCAGGGGCGCCACCACTCGTACCGCTTCGCGCGTGTACTGAGTGGCTGACTAGCGGGCCCCGCTGGTCAGGCCGGAGGGGGAGAGAGGGAAACAGAGGGAGGCGGCGATTCGCCGGAGCTCACGCCGGCGGTGAGGCCTCTTGGGGTCAAACGAGAGGGAGGGATCGACGGAGAGGATGATTGCGCACCTGCCCGTACCCGTAGCGTCGCTAACAGTGACCGGACGACGTCGGATTTTTCCTCGCAAGCGGAGGCAGAACGCGGTGGTCGCCGGAGGTGAGGAAGACGGCGGCTTGGGGCGGCTTCAGGAGCTCCAGGGGGTTGGGTTAGCTTCACAGAGGAGAGGCGGAGGCCCTGGCGGGGTCGCCTTGGCTTGGGAGGGGCCGGAGCTTCGGGAATGATCCGGAGGGGATCGCCGGAGAGCTCGGCTCCGGGACGGCAGCCCTCGGCCTGCCCGGCCGGGCTGCGGCTACCTACTGGCTCTAGGAGGGAGTGTGAGTGTTGGATGGTGCTCGAGGAGGCTGGGGGGTGGCTCCTTATATAGGCGAGCGGTGAGGGGGCTTCGGGCTCCGCCGGTGGACACCTGTGCACGGAGCCCGGCGACGAGCGGCGTCAGAGAGAGAGGGGGAAGGCGACGGGGGTCACGCGGGAGCTGTGCGCGGGCGCGGACGAGCACAGGATCGAGGAGGAAAGGGATGAGCACAGTGCGCTGCGCACTGTGCCGTTGGCCGGACCGTGCCCGTGCTTGCTGCGGCGAGCTCCGGCGTCGGCGAGCGGTAGGGAGGGGTTAAGGAGGTGGAGACGAGGATGGTGGCGAGGGTTGGCACGCTGCGGCAGGCTGGGCAGCGAGCACGCGCTCTACAAAGGAGATGGCGACGCGCAGAGCGCGCGTATTGCATGCCAGCGCACTCGGACGAACGCGGTCACCGCGTGGACCGTGACATCAGCCCACCCTAAGCACTAACAAGGATGTCTGGCGTGTAGTCCTTAGTAAACTAAGTTGTTACCACGGTTGGGTTAGGTTACAGGTGCAGTAGAAGTAAATCTGTGCTGCTGTCAAGTTACTGGACAGTAACTTTGGAGAGTTACTATGGTCAAACCACTGGGATCCAAGGGCTGAGCTTTGGGGTTTTACTATCTCTTACTAAGGTAAATAGGCACAAGGAAAACCAGCTACAATGGAGCTAGTAAAAAGGTAGTTGCTGTAGAAACTATCATTTCTGCCCAAGAGTGACTTTATTTTCTGTAGCCAAAATATTCCAAAGAGAGGTGAAATATTTTTGCTCGGAAAGGTGCCCTAGGGTCCCAAGAATAATTGGGATTTTTCTCAGAATTTTTGGGGCAAGAAAAATTAGGGTTGCTTTAGAGCACAAAGGATTAGCTAGGGTTTTGGAAGGCAAAATGAATATTTTTCATTTAAGAAAAATATTCCAAACAATATTTTTGGGTTGGCCAGGGGTGAAATGATGGTTGGGAGGAAGAGAGGGAACACTTGGGTGAAAATCAAGGGGGTACCCAAGTGGTTAAGTCCAAATGGAATGATTCAAAACTCCAAATTCAAAATCAACTCAACTGAAAATCAAGCAAAGAAAAAGAGGGCAAAAACCAGGCTGTCACACCCTCAACCTGTAATCCTATAGAATAACAAATAGTTCAGTTGTCTACTTTGCTGTATTGCTTGATTCGAATGCTTGTTTGTTACTTGCTACGCTATACCTGAGCTGGCCAATATGCCAGCAGTGCCTGCTGTAGTATCGTAAAGAAATGCATGCCTAGTTCATTTGAGTCCTTAACTTTTCCTCTGAACTTCATCACAAGACTGTCTTCGTAGTTTATATGAGGCCACACTGTTAAGTGCTTTCTCAGATTATTTCAACTGCTTAGATGCCTTGGCAACTTAAATATAGCGGTGGTACACTCCCTTTCAACTAGGGATGTCAACTGGGTCCCGTTTAATCCCAATTAATGTCCACTAGTGGTATGATAGTTCAAAAGAGTTTTTGTTTTTTGAGGAAAATGAACCAGGGAGCTAGCAAAAACTAACTAGATGGGACTGGAGGATGTCGTTTATTTGCCACTTACATCCCTAGTTTCATCTTACCATTTTAATTTCTTTTTGGCTGATGCTGCTTCGAACCATTTAAATATAGCTTGCCATGCTCGGCAATAATTCGTATGTCGTTTACCATGTAAGCTTACTCCCTAGATCATGCGATAACTATCTCTTACTTATGTCCAGCGGAAACCTTTCAGGATGTCGTTCACACTAGGACACAATGTACAACCCCAGAATCTATTTGTGGAAGCAGTGCGCCATCCATGTTACCAGATGGTAGCAGTTTAGAGGCAACACCACCGGAGAGCAGTCTGAGCACAGATATTATAGTTCTTGAGGCTCTACTAGAGGCAGAAAGAGATGGTGCGGCTGCCATGAATGAGGTAATCTCGATCTTGAAGCTGGAAATTATGCAATTAGCTGCATGCATTATGCAAGCAACCCAAGAATTGGAGGAAGTAAGAATGTTGCATTTGAAGACGGAGGAGGTCCTGCTGCTTCTGCTATCTGAAGCCCAGGGTAATCCCAGTTCTTCTTTAGATAGCAGTTGAAATTGTCATTAGATTATTGTACTTGCATGTTGTGTCATGTCTCTGAATGGATTATGTTGTAAGACCCCCTATGTTGTCCATGTGTTGTAATGATCTGAATTTTTTAGTCGAGGTAATCCTCAGTACTTGTATGATTGACATAACGTGAACTGTTTTTCGTGTGAGCATATTGTATTGGATGAAATAACTGTTTGACTCAAAGTGTATCCAACCTATTGAATTCGAAGATCATGGCATCTCTAAATCATAATCATATATAAAGGTGGAATAAATCTTTGTTGTGGTTTTGAAGAAATAAATAACAAAACGTAGAATTATCTGTGGATATTCATAATCGAATAAAAATTGGATTTGGATTTAGTTGCCAGGGCCCAGGGCAAACGTGAATGCTAATTCTCCCAAGTTTTGAACGAAGCGGCTAAACACCCACTATCATTTGTGGGCTGCCCGAAGCAAGTGTTTGCGAGATGGAAATTACTGTCTACCCCTAACACTTGACATCCTTATCGACTGGATTTACACTGCTGTCGATAGGGGTAGACTAGTAACTTCAATCAGACATGACACGACGGCCTCTGAGCCCATTCAGACATGGTGGGCGCCAAACGTGGGCGGCAAAACACATTTGATTCAAGCTCGGCCGAAAGACATGTGTCTCTCCCTCCATTTCCCCATTCATCCACGGTGGGTGGCAAAACAAACTCTCCTCGTCCGAAATCGATGTAGGCTAATATTTTAAATAGGGGCAGATGTGTAACTTCCCTCAGACGTGACACAACCGCCCTACCTGTCAGCCCCATTCATACACCGTGGGCACCAACCGTGGGCGGCAAAACCCCCTCTCCTCGCCCAAAATCGTTACCGACAAATATTTGGGAGATGCGAGATTACCGTCCTATCCCCAACCGACGTGATGTCCGAAATTTTAAACGGGGGATAAGTTCGTAACTTTCCCACATTTTAGACAAGCGCGTCCCTAAGTTTGAGATCCCCCCCTCCCCCTCCATTTCCCCATGCATACACCGTCGACGCCACGACAACCTCCCCACTGCGGCCAGCCTCCTCCGTCCGCCACCCCATCCTCCACCTTGCCAGAGCCGCTACCCCTACCCCGTCGTCCACTGCAAGAGATGGACGTCTCTCATCCACGGCGCCGGACCAGGATCCTTTCATTGCGTCATCTCGCTTCATCGGCGCCCTCGTCCACTTTGCCGTTGCCGCTCCTATGGCCGCCTCGTCCATGGGAACAGGATTTATCCCCCGACCCAGCCATCTGCCATCTAAAGTCTTCTTCCCTGCCGCCGACAGCCATCGCACCCGCAGCACCCTCAACGTATCAGCAGGGGCCTACACGGCGTCGCAAGAGAGGTGGTACTCTTCCATATGTGCTTAAGTTATTGATCTCTCTCGGAAAATAGATCTTAAATTGTTTATTGTACTTTTCTTGTCTGTACCAAATCGTAGTGGCTAGTTGAATGCAAACATTGGTTGCAAAGTAGCTTTGTCCGGTTTGCACCTTCAGATCCGCCATGTCACGGTCACTATACTCATAAAGCTTATGGTTTCCCCCCTTTATATTCACTACCATCATCGTAGGTGCTTCACTGCTTCGTGTCGTGCTAGCACTGCTCCTCAAGACCTCAACCCATCAAGCGAAACAACATGCCACTCATAATTCCAAAGCTTACGTGTTGAAATACGAATCTGATATGATGCTCATATTATTAAAACAGAGAATGTTTAATTGGTCACCTAATGTTCCTATATTCGTTTCAAAAAGCATGTGCGCCACCCACTGGTCCAGCTAGTTCCACTTTCCTAATTTTACTCTTGATGCTTAGGGTTTTGCCCTTTTATCTACTCTACTATGATCTGCGTAGGTGCTTTCTGTCATACTAGCATTACTCCACCCTTCAAGCTAAACAACACAACACTTAAAATTCCAAAGCTTAGTTGTTCAAATATGATTGTGATATGATACTAATATTAGTTAACAGACACATTTAATTGGTTAGCTAAAGGTCCCACTTGAGTTCCAAATGCATGTCACGACATATAGAGAGACACCAGAATTGCATTTCTTTCTCACTTGTTGATTGTACTTTCTTGTCCATACCAAATCCTAGTTGTTATTTGAAAGCAAATATCGGTTCCTAACTATCCTTTGCGCGGTTTGCAGCTTCAGATCTGCCATCCCACTACCACGGTCAACACTATACTCATCATGCTTACGGTTTCCCCATTTTATGATGACCACGATCAGCCTACGTGGTTCGTGTCGTAATCTCCACCCACAGAGCTAAACAAGCTTAGTTGTACAAATTCAAATCTGATATTATGCTGATATTAGTAAAACTGAGAGATGTTTAATTGGTCAGCTAAATGTTCCTACTTTAGTTTCGAAATGCATGTGAGCCACATATGGAGAGACCGGAAGGAATAGTATTTCTCTGTGCGCTCTGGTTCATCATGGGTGGCCAACCGACATTGTATAGAAAGACTTGTAACATCTTCAATCTGCTTGCTCTTCTGCTCTTCTTTAAGATGATCCTCTTCTCTTGCGGTCGACTGGTCAGGTCAAGTTATTCTCCCTTAGTATATTTTGAATCTGTCAGGTCAGGTCGACTTGTTCTTCTTTACTATATGTTGAAGCCGTCATCTGTGAAGTATCATCACTTCTGGAGCTCTCATATTTTGAGTAGTAGGCCACATTATATTAATGCACACACCAAATTACAGCATGCGTCACCTCTTAGAAGAATTGCAGAGATAGCACAAAGGGGTTTACAGGGAGGAAGTATTGGATTAGAATCACTTCTGCATTACAAAGATAATCTCACTTGTTTTTACGTTTTCATGCATGTCCGGTATTGAACATTATCAAAATGAATATGAGAATGGGCGCATGAGAGGAATATTGTGGAACAATCCACTGGCTAAACAACTTGGCATGGTGGAGGATGGCCTATCTTATTCACCCATCAAGGTGCATGCTCTAACTTGGCAAGGTTGTATTGGTCGCACATATTTTGCATCTGACCTCTTGCATTACTTCTACTTTGTTACACCATCTGCTTAGTTTAAGCATCATATATGAGTATATGCCATACCTATCCATTTTCTGTACCTATTCCATGTGTCGTCATACTATGTTTTTCCAGTCAAATGTTGTTCTTTTGTAATAGATGTCCACTACAAGAAATATGTCAACTTGTGACCCTCACTATTGGCCGCTGAAAGGTCATAGTTTTTCATTTGCGACCTTTTTGTGACCAAAAACAGAAGGTCAAAAGCTGGCAGTCGTAAACTGAAATTAACGACCTTCTCTCAGAAGGTCGTTGAACCCATGACCTTTTGTTTTGGTCACTGGCTATCTGCCCAGGCCACGTCGGATCCGACGTGGCAATCTGACGTGGCAAAATTGCGACCAATTGAAAAGGTCACAAATTAGAATCGGCCCGGTCCAATTGGGTGTTTATATGGGCTGAGCCCATTAATTCAGCCCATTTGTTGTTTTTTTCTTTCAATTTGGGTAAGCTACACGGGCCAGGCCCTATAATTCAGCCTTTTTATTTTTGGGTTGTGGCCCTTCTTTTTCCTTTTTCAAATGGGTCCCAATTGTCAGAATCTGATAAGCGGGTCCCAAATGTCCGTTTCTGGTTTGTGGGTCCTTATTGTCATGGTCATTTTCCTCAGATTTCAATATGCCAATAATTAAACAACCAATATTTAAATCAAAATAGAAAGAAAACATGTGTAATACTTCAAATAACAAGAAGCAACAATCTGTTACATCAGCACATACAAATGCGATCACAGTATAACAAGCTCTACAGGTGTACAATATGTCACATGAGCCGATGAGCATCAAGCTCTATAGTATAACATGTGTACATACAATCAAATACACAGGCACAAAAACATGGTGGCAACATCAACTAAGACTATGATGCACATCTCCAGGCTGATCTTTGGTCACAGCAGCAGCCACCTGGAAAACATAAGATCCTGATCTATATAAATTATTTACTTAAAGATTCTTCTCCTCGAGTTCCTTGTACACAAACTTTTGACGAATGAAGGAAAAAATCTGCGGATTATAAATCAGAAAAGTTAGGGAACATAACCAAGTGTAGCCGTGCATATAACATTCTCCTAACAATGAAACATAGCTGCAGAATTTGAGATCTAATAAGAAACCATGCATATAACATTCTCATAACAACAAACTGAGATATATTTGGAAAGGGAAAATGACAAGTATCAACCTACTGCTAGATAACAGAGCAAACATGTCAAAATTATTCAGATATCCTGATGTGTGTGTCACATTATACATGCATCAAGCTTCAGGCCATCAATTTTAGGACGAGTAGATACCTAACTTCATGCCGATGATATGGATGGGGCTGATGTAGAACATCTGGTAAGCATCATCTTTGACGCTGAACATTGCAGATACTTGTCCATTTAGTACTCTATCATGCGCTCCTGCCATCGCGCCAGAGAGGATATGATAAGTCTAAAATACTATTAGCAGCCCACAATGCTAAAAAGGTGCTCTACGATAGTGAACTAGTGGATATCACTCAAGTAAACTATTTTACTCCTTACATACAACAGTCAGGAATTAGTACAGTTGTTAAAGCAGGAGTAAGCTGATCATATAACATAAGAGTCAGGAATTCTATGCTTATTTTTAAGAAAAAATGATACAAGTTAAGACTTTGTTTAACAGTAGGTCTAAGAAAATAAACTGTGCATTTGGTGAGAATATAGCAACAGATTAAGAGCATATTGTTCAGCATCACACAGATAGTAGAAACATGCTACAGGAAGCTATTTGCATAAAGTAGAGAAGTACAAAACAAGCTATTGACCATCCTACTGGTAGCAAGGACATAAAGATAATCACTTAATAAGATAAGAAGCAGACATGAATCACCTAACTATTTACAATTCAATATCCCAACTGAGAGTGAACATGTATTCAACATTTCCTGCATTTCAATACATGCACGACAGATTCATAGCAAAACTATATATAGCTGTACAAACATGCATGAATAGGAAAGCAACCAAGCTACAAGAACATATAAGGAAACAGAGGGAATCACTATAACCTATGGAGTGACAAGCACATATATGAACTCAAAGTAATGCCCAGCTAGACCAAAAGAAGCTGGATTAGTCAGAAGCACATATATGAGCCGTGCCGTCCAGTCCCGCAGCCACCAACTCGCGCCGCTCGCCGCCGCGGTCACCACCTTCGTCGTCGACGCGGCGGTGCTGCCAGATCTGCAAAAAACAGAAGAGGCGTTTGGAATCAGGCGACGGAATCAGGCGAATGGACATCACACTTGCCAACTAATTAACTATAGCATGCTAAAGAAACATTTCATTAACAAATCTGATTCATGAACTAGCTTATTGAGTATGACAAAAATGCTTAGAATAAAAATCATTTCAAGAAATGCTGCAGTAGCTAAAAAACAAATTAAGCTATACCATTTCAGGAAAATGTGTAAGTTGTTCAACTTTTCTCACATTCACTCCAGCTGCTTCCAAACTTGACGTTGTACCACCAGTGGGGACCCATGTTACTTGACTAGTTGTTCAAACACATGGGGCCCTAATCGAGTATCACCAGATAGACCTAGACAACAGATACAAAATGTTCTCAAAAAGATAGAACATTAACTAGTGTGTGCAGTATAGTGTGCCTAATGATTTAGTCTGCAGGGTTTAGATGCTACTAGTACACATGAATCCAACCACTCTGCTTCTACACAGTCATCAGGCTGTAGGGTCTCGTGACTTTTGTTCATCAGTCCAACAGCCTATTTACACTAAAACCAGCGCTACAGCAATAATAATCATAGGGAAGCCGATTTGGTTACCTGTTGGCGCAGCCACGGCCCCAGCCCTGCAGCACCTCCATGAACTCCTTGGTGCCCGAGCCCGCGATGGTGCCCAAGTTGTTCACATGGTCTGCCACTTCAAAACAATCATCAGAGAAAATAGGTCTTTCCATGGAGGAGAGAGCGTAGACTCGATCATCGGGCTTGTGCCAAATCCCCCACGCCTTCCCATGACGGCCTTCACAACAATGACCTGCAAGCAAAACACACCAAAAACTAAGTCACACATGCATGCTACTAATCCACTGTCATGTAGTTGTTTGGTTATTATTTTAGATTAATATGAATAATTCAATATGTATTATCTGTTTTAAAAAATGAAGTAAATATGTTATGCTAGACTATTGTTTCAAACAAATATATTAGAATGTTAAATTTAACATGCTAGAAAATTAAAGTAGAGTGCCCAACACACATAGTGTAAGTAAGACTAGCATATAGTAGTTTGTCTTGTACAGAATGCTTCTAATCTAAGTAAGCATGAGAGTGTACGTGTTGGAGCTTTGTCATGCATGCAAATATTTTATGAGGAGAACTAGATACATGTATGTGACCATTAGAATGCATACGTGTGTAGGGGAGCTCCCTCAGCATCGCTGCTATCGTGTTTGACCAATGAAACAAAAGGTTACAGGGAGCTTTATTGTAACTGGCATGCTTTGTTGTAACTGGATTCACTATTTAGTCACAGGAATACAACACAGTTCAAGAAATACTCCACCAAAGACAAATCATAAATTAAACTACTACAAGCAAGAAGAGATAAGAAGAGGCAACTACTGCTTGCAAGAACTACTGCTTGCAAGTCCCAACTTAACAACAGCTATCATCAATTTAGTTAATCGAAGATGCTACTCTAACTACTCCATTTTGCAAGATGCCACTGTAACTATCAGTACTGGAGTAATCGAATGTGTTGCAAGATGCTACTCTAACCAGATGCTCCAAGTTGATACTCCAAGATACTGCAAGCAAGTTCATACTCCCACAAGAAGAGAATTCAGACAAGAATCTGTTCCACACACACTGTTCATTCGAGCCTGTGCTCTCTGTAAATCTTGAAACAGTACCACACGGACGTCCAACCAGCGGCAGAGAGGTCAGCCACAGCACAATAGACCTAGAGCTACAACCTAACAGTAACAATAACCGCACAACACAAGCATTCCTCACGCATGTGACTGAAAAAGTAACAGAAATTCGTTTAACGGTGCTCTGGTAGGTGTACCTCTCGCCTAAGCTCCTCATCTGTGTCATCGCCATCTGCCAACTGCTGGTTCGACAATGTGCTCTCTGCAAAACCTGAAACAATACCACACAGACATCCAACCAGCGGCAGAGAGGTCAACCACAGGTACACAGCACACCAAACCAATACCGTGAAATCACAAATCTGACCGAGAAACCCAGGGCACCTTTCTCTTTGTCCGAGGCCGGGAGCGCCTCCCCTGTCCAGTCCTTGGGCACGAGCGGATCTTGCACAGACACGAATGCACCAAAAAATAAAAACATCACCGCCTGGGATCGAAGAACGAACGAACAGAGGAGCCGGACGCGAGGGAGAGGGAGAGGTAGGGTTGGCTTACCCAGTGGGCGGAGGCGGGGCTGTCGGGGCCGGGGCGGCGGCGGCGGAACCAGAAGAGGAAGCCGTCGACGAGGAAGGCGTCGAAGAAGGCCACCACCGCCCTCACAAGCGCCTCCGCACACCCGCACATAGAGCTCCTCGAAGGAGAGACTTCGACACGGTGCTTGACGGGCTAGATCTTGGGAATGCGCTTCCGCCGCCGCCCCTTCCCGTGCGCCCGCGCAGCAGTGATCCACCCCCCCTGCCTAGGGTAGGGGCCGCGCCCGGTTGATCTGGCGGGAGAGGATGAAGGCCCGGAGCGAGGGGAGCATCGAGGAGAGGAAGGGAGGGGGTTGGGGTGGCGATGCGGTGAGGAAGGGCACGGGGGAGGCCATGGATGCTGATGAAAGGGCGCGGGGGCGGCGATGTGGTGAGGAAGGGCTCGCCGGTGGAGCTGATGGGGAGGAGGCGGTGGCGGCGATCTGGAAGGGGAAGGGAGGAGGGGTTTGCGGTGGGGTGGAGACAGGTAGGGGTTTGCGGTGGGGAATGTATGGGTGGATGGATGGAGGGATGTGGGATGAGGAGATGGATGGATGGATGGATATGTGCCATGTCATCGATCCATGGCACAAACGTCTCCACCAATCAGAATTAAGCGGATGTAATTGTATTTCTTCTTTAGTTTCTCTTATATATTTTCTCATCAATGTAAAGAATCTATCAAATATTTACTACAAAATGGCACCATTTCATTTTTCAAAAATATTAGACCATATTTATGTCCAATTAACCAGATGATTGTGTGTTAAAAACTTTTCATCAACCTCCCATCAAATTGACAAATGTTTGCCGATTCAGCAGGAAACGGGTCAAATTTGAACTACCCCCATCGCACAATTTGCTATTTATTTTTTCCAAAAATCATTTCTAGGTACATAAGTATCTATTTAATCAGAGAAACACAAAAAGTTTTCCAAGATTCAACCACTACCTAGGAACGATCATGCCCGCCGTTTTGACCGCATTTTGAAACGGACATAAAAAATTCAAAAAAATTGAAAACCTTCGCATTGTGTCATTATATGTGACCAAGTTACCAGGAAAAATAATAAACTTGTAATACGGTAATTATTTTTAAAAAGTGTTCTCACAAACGAGCTATCATGCGTGAAGATGCATGGCTTTCAAGCCAAATGATCAATCTTATGGCCACATTCATGACATAGTTTGTTAAAATGATCTCATGTTGTGCACAAGGGTGCATATTGGAATAGCAAACAATGTTGCCTAAGGAAGTTTTCATTTTCTTTGGACGAAAAAACCATTTTCCATTTTTCGAGTGCCCAAAAGGAGGTTTTTTTGGGAAGGACCTCCCAAATAATTGTTGCAAAATTGTACCAAATCAATTTTCTAAAATACTAGGACATATTTGATGCACAATTGACCAAATGGTTGGGTGTAAAAAGTTTTGATCCACCTCTCGTGAAAAAGAAAAATTTCCGCCGATTCAGTTGGAAGCGGGTCAAATTTGAACTGTACTTGCCTTGTAGTTTGCTATTTATTTTTTCCAAAAATCATTTGTACATACATAAGTATCTATTTAATCAGAGAAACACCAAAAAAATTCCAAGATTCAATCACTAGCTAGGAACGGTCATTCCCGCCGTTTTGACCGCATTTTGCAACGGGCATAAAAAATTCAAAAAAATTATAAAAAATTGGAAAACCTTCGCATTGTGTCATTATATGTGGCAAATTTACCAGGAAAAATAATAAAATTGTAATACGGCAATTCTTTTAAAAAAGTGTTCTCAGAAATGAGCTATCATGTGTGAAGATTCATGGCTTTCAACCAAAATGATCAATCTTATGGCCACATTCTTGGCATAGTTTGTTCAAATGATCTCATATTGTGCACAAGGGTGCATATTGGAATGGCAAACAATGTTGCCTAAGGAAGTTTTCATTTTCTTTGGACGAAAAAACCATTTTCCATTTTCTGAGTACCCAAAAGGAATGTTTTTTGTGAAGGACCTCCCAAATAATTGTTGCAAAATTGGACCAAATCAATTTTCTAAAATACTAGGACATATTTAATGCACAATTAACAAAATGGTTTGGTGTAAAAAGTTTTGATCCACCTCTCGTGAAAAAGACAAATTTCCGCCGATTCAGTTGGAAGCGGGTCAAATTTGAACTGCGGCTGCCTCATAGTTTGCTATTTATTTTTTCCAAAAATCATTTCTAGTTACATAAGTACCTATTTAACCATAAATACATGGTTTGGTGGCGATACGTCGAAGTTTGGGCGGTGGCCGAGGGCCCCAACTCTAGAGCGCGTAAACTCGCATGCCCGTCGCGTGGTCACCACGTGACCATGGCGTTGACATGTGTTCTGGGCAGCCCAGGCATGTCTAGTGGGTTGGGCACTCCCCAGGTAGGTGCTAGGAAGAAAATTACAACAAAAGATTCTCATGAGGAGACCGATCGATGCTCAAACATGAATTAGCAACCAAGTGTTTGATTAGCGGTACGGGAAATGTACATGGCTAATGGGCGTGAGTTTTGGCTGAGGATTATCAGTTACTAAGAAGACCGTCTTCACAAATTTTCAGCTCAAAAGGAGGAGCCTAGGTGGTACTTGCTTTGCAAAGTACCACACTAGACATAAATACGAATGTTGAAGCTGGGCTCAAAATAATGAATGGATTGAGCTGGCATTTGGTGGAGGATGGTTATTTGGGCATAGGAAAGCACTATAGAAAATGGATACTATTTGGACATGCCAAAGTGGTACTTCCTTCACAAAGTGTTGTTATGAACAGAATAGGAAAATGAATATTGTTGAATTATTTTTGAACTAGGCAAGGAAGTTTTTTTACATATTTGACAAAGATATGACCCAAAGAATTTATGAGATTTTTTTGGGCATTTTGGGAATGACAGAAATATAGGTTGCTTCACAACCTGGGGCAAAAAATGCCACATGGACATGACACATAGGCAAAACTGATGAGGTGGCGCCTAGTCATAGAAACCCACCACAATTTACAAGGTTATGACCATCTATATTGGTCATGATCAGCTAGAAATAAGGCAGCGGACCAGTGCTATCTGCTTTATGACCATTTCGTGTAAGGAAATTACAACCTTTCTGACCAAAATGGTCGTTATACTTTAGGGTTTTGAGCCCCCCGAACAGATTTTGACCAATTGGTCTGAAATGGTCATAGATCTATGACCAATTCTTCCAGGGTCGCTGACAGAAGGTCACTAGTTGACATATTTCTTGTAGTGGTCCAAAAGGAAGAGGGTGATTGCAGATCCTCAAGGAGTACAAACTAGGTATTTGGAAAAGGTAGTGATACCTGTTAAATCAGATAGATCAGCAGCCACAGAAAACACAGGCCCAACTGTAACAGACTTTACCCCTACTCTAGTGGCCAAACCCCTATTAGAACTGCTGACAGCCCAGTGTTAGGTACTGTCTATGATTTCAATTCAAAATTTGAACTCCTAAATTTCTGCATGTGCCTTACCTTCTCTCTTGTATGAAAACTAATTTCAGATGAATCTCCTTGCTCAAAGGATCATAGGATCTCACGACAATACTGGGCTCTGCATTGCTCTTGTCAGTACCTCTTGCCCTTTGTCAGCATACTTACACTCATTGTTGTTTGATTATGTAGCATCACAGTAAATGTTCGCTTCTTTATCCTCCCTTTGCTCGAAATTATAAGATCTATATCTACTCTTAGATAAATGTAGAATTAACACAATGGTTATGAAGTTTTGGATTGCTCATGTAAGTACATGTTGTCATGTACTCCCTCTGTATCGAATTAATTGTTGATCAATTGGATGTATTTAGAACTTAATAGTGCTAGATACATCCATTTGAGCGACAACTAATAACGGACGGTGGTGGTATTACTGTACATGCATCGCGAGATAGTTGATTGTCTAGCATTACTCTACATCTTATCTTCCCTGCCCTCCACTCTCTCCAAATTATCATATCTACATTTACTCTTACCAAAATGTTGAATAAAGCCAATGCCACTACACACGTTGATGTCTGCATTCCTCTTGTCGGTACCTTTTGCCTTGTAACGCTGTACTTAATTAATTGCTATTTGATTATGTATCATCAGTCTGCACCTGAGCTTCATTATCCTCTATTTATTCCAATATTATTTGATCTATATTTACTCTTTGCAAAATGTAGAATAATGGCAACGCTTATAAAGAATTTTCTTTGGGGAATTTATTGAATTATCTTTCCATCAACATGGAGAAGGGCTTTGTCCAGCCTGTGTTAACATGTAATGTAAGTTCATCCTTCTCAAGCCTTCAAACTTTGTTCTAGTATAGATTTGGATAGGCATCATTTCCTCCACTGCTGTTTACATCTGATTGGATGTTCGCAACAACTACCAGTTTTAAATTGTTGTTGTAAAAACATGTTCCTTATGCAGAACAAATCCATTTATTTGCTTATATAATAGTGAAACCTGTTACGTGTCTCCTTGTTTCTCTTTCAAAGTCGTATCTCTTATGCCAGGCAGAACTTTAGGAAAGATAGTGAGCCAAACCATCTTGAGGACAGCGAGATGACCCCAAGGTCCTGTCTTGATGAAGACAGTGAGTTGAAGCTACTCACCAGCAGGTGCGAGACAACCTCTGTGCAGTCGTTGCCTCAATCAGTTCAACTTGTTCAGTCTCAACTTAAAGCGGAAAGGCTTGCTTCAGCTCAGCTCCAACTTGAAGTCAAAGATGTAATGAAGATGTCAGGGGACTGCCTTGCGTAGTATGGTGCCATACAGCTAGGGATGAAGCATCTATCATTGACACAACTAAGGTCTCATCAGCTTGTTCGGCTGCTTGCGGGGCCCAAGCTTGCCAGGTCTAGTGCCTTCTGAAGTGCTCTCAGTTTTGTATATTCTTTTGTCGGCGCATTTATATGCACTGGTGGCGACCTTTGATGCCCAGTGTATGTAACCACGGTCATGTTGCGCTTTATTATCACCGGTAGCGAACTTTGATTCCCAGTGGATGTAATATGTCGTAATTTCTTTATTGTATAGTCTAGGTTTATTCTTTGGTCGGTATGCTGTAATTTAGGCCGGAAGGTTCAGTGGATCTCATTGTTGTCGGTCTTCAGGCCGACCCGTTACTCATATGGGCCAAAACGTGGGCCTATAATCATCTTGGGCCATTAGCAGGTCTAAACCTATAGTAGTTTCCCGCCTTTAACAGGTCATGGGCTACATATTTACTGTAGTGACACTGGGCTTCCTACGGGCCGTAGAAACAATGGGCCTTCTACGGTCCGTAGAAACAATGGGCCTTCTATGGGCCGTAGAAACAATGGGCCTTCTACGGGTCGTATCATCAATGGGCCTTAGACGGGCCGTATGATCGATTGGCCAAACATGGGCCAAAAACAGACCGCATTATGGCCATAAACGGGCTAGAGTTGGAGTCGTCCGTTCATGGGCCGACCATAACGGGCCGTCGTTAATAGGCCGTATTTGATGACGCTATGAAAATGGCCCAACGTATTAATAGGCCACAAACGGGCCGACTGTAACCACGGGCTGTATTTGGCCCACAAGCAGAAAATGACAGTAACGGGCCGAAAGTAAACTAATGCTGGAAATGAGCCCAAGAATAAATGGGCCCTAAGAAGGTCGAAAGATAACATGGGCTGGAAACGGCCCAACGGAATAGTGGGCCGTTAATGGGTATTAAGTGATGCACTGTTCATTACGGCCCAGTTTTACCACGGGCCGTTAATGGGCCGAGGGTTACTAAGGGCCTCATATGGGCCGAAACACGTCATGGGCCATACATGGCCGGAAGTTAAAACGGGCTGGAATTATATTGGACGGCCCATATGATGCTACTGGGCCTAATTTGGATAGGTCGTAAGCGGGCCCTGGGTTAGCAGGCTGTAAATGGGCTATATGCGAACCGGCCGTTAATAGGCTTGCCGTGGGCCGGGCTGCCACCTTTTGACCAAGTCAAACGGGCCGGCCTTTTCACAGGAATGGGCCTCTGTTGGGCCGTGCCACGTGTCGATGTATCATAGGCGCTTTGGGTCCAATGAGTGGATGACATCTGTCCCAACGGTGAGCCGACACGTGTTTCCTCCAGCCAATGATGATTTTACACGTGGAAAATCCCCATTGGTCGGGGCTGTTAATGGGTTATCGGATCCAAAACCGGACCCGATAGCTTAACGGTGTTCCGTTACGGTGGATGCCACGTGTCGGTCACCCTTGACGAAAGCACTTCTGTGACACACGATTTATCGTCATGGAAGTGGACACTTCCGTGATGATAATTTTGGTAATGTCATGGAACACTTCTACGACAGCACAGGTATGACTATTTTGATTCTGTCATAAAATTGTCATGGATGTACATGCATGACAAAAAACGCAACCTACTGTGACAAACACGTATCATCATGGAAGTGTATTTTTTTGTAGTGACTCTGATGTATTTCAATTATGAAAACGAAATATATTGTGTGCTTAATACGAAATTTCAATTAGATTAATAAATGGATTATTAATAATCGGATAATTGGCCTGCTAGTGGCGAATTAGCCTGCTAATTGGGTTTTGCTATTGCAAACGGTTGTTGAAAAAAATACCGTGGGCGATGACCTCAGGCAACGCACACAGTTTCTAGGAATAACCCGTGTTGGATCAATGAACAATCACACACGACTTTCTCTTGAAAACTGTTTGTGTTAGGCCACCTTGCGCAAACGTTTGCCACATGAAAACTGTGTGTGATGGATAGCCTTTGCCACACAGTTTCTTCACCGGACCGTGTGTGATATATTCAATAACACAAACGATTTAACAGGAAAAATTGTGTGTGATGTACTTGTGAACGGAAACATTTTCCTTGGAGTGACTATGTGGGATGTACATACGAACGGAAACGTTTAGCGGGGACTGACTGTGTGGGATGTACTTGCGGCCGGAAACAATTTAGCCGTATAATTGTATTTTTTAGCTCTATAGTATGTATTTCCGTATTTGAGCGCTCGTCGGTTGCACACGACCTCATTTTGCCGAACGTGTGTGCCAGGAGGGCATATCCCCGACGATTTCTGGGTCATGTGGGAAGGACCCCCCTATCGCCCACACTCAGTTGGCGACGGTTCCAAATGCCGTCGTGGAAAGGGGTTAAAAACCGTTTGTTTAGGAGCTCGTTGTACTAGTGTATGATCAACAATTTGACCATACTAGTAACTTTTACTTACAACTAACTTGGAGTATTGGAAATATCTGGTTGTTTACATACCATGGAATACAAGTGTGGTTGAAATCATATTTCGCTCATCAGTACTTTAGGATACCGAATCCTTCCATGTGACATTGACAAGAAACTCTTCTTGAAATTTAACATACTAAACTGTTTTAGTATTCTGTCAATATGTATTTTGGCTAAGTATGATTAGACACTATTATCTCCACAGGTCATTATGTCTAATACCAAGACTATTCATTGCCTAAGTATTTTACTGAAAACTAGTTTCAATAAAGTCTAATCCAGCTCAAGAAATTTACGTAACTTCCAATCAACAATATGTCATGTACATATAGTATTTAGAAATATTATCATGCTCCCACTTACTTTCTTGTAAATAAAAGAATCTTCGCTTTACTAGTTGAAATCAATTTATTTGACCATTTCATCAGTGCGAAGATTCCAACTCCACTATGCTTGCTTTACATCATTATAGGATCTCTTGAAGTTTGCATACTTACTAGCATCCTCTGGATCAACAAAATTACCTTGGATCGTATCAAACATACAACATTGGTTCTATTTCCATCTCATGGGAATCATTTAACATCCATCAGTTATATCTCATAACTGAAATATTTAGTAATTGCTAGTTTAATCCGAACTGACTTTAAGTATTATTATGATGAGGCAATTTCGTCATAATAAATTCCTTGATCTTGTCGTAAACTATTTGTAACAAGTCAATAATCATAAAACATGTTTATCCTTGTCAGTTAATAGATCCATTTTAGACTCTAAGTCTTTCAGAGGCTTCATCAAGTTCTAAACTTGAATTATGTGTATGGATACTATCTGAGATTATTTTGGCATACAACCAATTCCAGAGTCAGGGCACATCAATGCTTCTCTGTGCATCATAGGTTCATTGTTTTTCAACAATATTTTGTCTGTGCACCACAAAGTCTTGCACGAATTTCCTCAACCTATATAGTTTAGTTGCAAGTTCGATGAAGTCTCCATATCTCATGTAGAGGCTTTCAAGTCAATCGATGTAAGAAATTATAGAATTACTTCTATCATTTCTTTTCTTTGACCTGATCATGAAGATTCTACAATCTCGCCGAATTTGCATTGTCCTCCCACTTAGTATTTTGCAGAAAACATTTTCTTCAAAATTTCAGCACTCTGTGGCAAAACACTTTGCCTTGGCGTACTGAAAGAGGAATACCCAACCATTTGGTATAACCTACAAAGTAGCACTTATCTTATAGATTTGATGGCGATCCTTTTTCAGTGTAAAAGCCATAGTCTCTAAAGCATCACATTAAGAGTATATTGGCAAAATCAATTAATGTCATCTTTGATATCACTCTGGCATACATAGTTTGATTACATCTACTCAAAACACTCTACACTTAGTAGTGTTCTCTAGTAGGTGTAAGCTATCAAACATTTCACAGCTCATGAGAGAGCTGAATTTGTAACTCAAATATTCTTTTCTGCAATCCAATTATAGAAACATAATTTCCTTGCTACAATATGTTCTACTTCTTTCTGAAAATATTTTGAACCATTTCAAATAATCCAGAATAATGTCTTCAATTAGTAAATATAAATATCTACTTGAGTCATCCTCGAAGATAGATAAATCCACTACTTGCGACAACACTTATTGGACTACACATCAATATGCATGTTCCAGTTATTCTGTTGCCTGCTTGTTCTATATGGCATGTGAACGGTATTTTAGTTTAGTTCACAAATTGGATGAAACTTGCAAGTGTTAGATGATTCTCAATCAAATAACTTCAAAATTCATCACTATGAAATTTCTCCATGCCAGTTTCTCTAATGTGACTAAATGCAGGGCCACACAGATGTGGTATTCTTTTAGTCTTGTGACATTTAGCATCAATGGTATGGATGTTCAATTTTATTATCAATATTCATAACATACATCTTATTCACAATAAGAGTATGCCCTCTTATGCATAATAAATATAGAGGAAATACACTGATAGAAATAATGTAACCTTTTACAATCCATCAAAATGTTTTAACCTCATTATTTGTTGGTCATTTAGGTCATTCAAAGTTTCTTGCAATGATTTGCAATAATACGCAATCGATTCGATATTCTTCTGATTAACCTGTTAACCACAATACCTAAGAATCAGTGATCAATAAATTGATCATTTTTTCCAAGAACTACACTTTACTTGACCAACCACATATGCATCTCATAACTTGTATGATATCCGTACCCGCACTGGGCATTCCAGTCTTCTTTTCTTTCTTCCTTTTACTTCTTATAGTTTTACTTCAATATTTCTCTTACTCTCAGAAGAAAAAACAACTTTAAGAGTGGCGTGAGCCCTGAACTTCCCTAGGCGTGTAAGTCTCATTACATCCTTTGGTTTTATTCTTCCTCTACAAGTTTTCACCGTCAACACATGACTGGCTTTCTTCTGGATCTTATGCATTTCAGTCTTAAACATAGTTGAACACTTCACTAGAATTTGCAAACAAAACACTTCTTTAGATATCGCATATCTTTTAACCTTTGTTTGTTTCTGAAAACAATTTTCAGTTCCAAGAACATCACATAACTATCCCAAACATTTTGAAGTTCGGGTTTCTTGGAAGCAAGCAGACCGTAATGCAATTCTAGCTTTTGGATCGAAGGACGTGAGTCTTGTCATCCATTGCATCAATAAGAGAGTATTGTAAACATGCAATAGGATAAAATCCTTCTTGGAACTTTTAGAGGATGATCCTCTCAAACATAAAGTTTCAACCAGATAAATAACAGTCAATCAATTTCAACAACAAAGGTGGATGTGAGCCAAAATTCTACAACTATAGTGCTAGCTACACATAGACATTGTTCATAATTAATTCGCACTAGTTATTAAACTTAATTAATACATAATTGTGCTCCCACTCAAATCAATATCTCTCATAATTGATAGTGACTGATTCAAGATCCAAGTCTAGTTCTCAGTCACTGATGTGTGCATCACTGATGACGAGAATTTTGACCGGTAGCAAGCTTTTGCCGATCGTATCTCCATATGACTCTTGTTCATATTTCGATGCTTTGTGCTCCGAGCTCGGAACTACTCTGCCAGAACTTCAAGACAACCCAGTGCAATCTGCATGTATGGTCTGACCATCGCCGCCTTACACCCAACAATCCGTTTGTACTCATGTGGACATGACGCACTCCTAATCATTAAGTGTTATAGATGGTTGCTACACTTGGAAGAGCACCTTTTGACTTCATATTTTAGTGAGAGATCACCTTAATAATTGACTACTGCGCAATCAAAGGGTGCAAACAACAAAGGGTTAAACATCTCAGGCAATTCATAATAGCATGATATGGTATAGCCCTTGGCACCGCGAGTCCTCCATGATCATCTTCAATCTCCAGTTGAAGTGACGTGACGGCCAATATTTTGTTACCGAGACAACTATTTCAAAAAACATTGTTGGGGCGGCAATCTCAGGAAATGTTGTCGTGGCGACCGTTTCAGAAAATGTTGTCGTGGAAACAAAATCTGAAATTCTGTCGTGGTACGAAATTATAGCTCCTCGTCTCGCGCCTGGTACACCATCTCCTCGTCAGGGTCCTCCGTGTACATCTTGCCACCATCACATGTAAGGTATCTCTATGATGTTTACATTAATGTGGCAATCCCATGGCTCCATCCATCATGCCGTGATGCGCAGGCCACTTAACATTACAACATATAACCAACTCATACATAAACTCATTATCATGACGAAGGCTATACCATGTCATATGCAAACCCTGCAAAACCAAGTTAGACGTCCTCTAATCGGTTTGGCAAATTTTAATTACGTGGCTTCTAGGGTTTCCGGATAAACCTAGCAACCTACGCAAGCACAACAAGGCGATGTTCTTAATGCTAGGTTAAGTTTCAGGGTGTGTGAAAGAGAGACTTAATTAAAAGTCTCGTCCCCAACACTAAACTTCGTCAATACGCGTGACCCCCTAGAAGATCATCCATCTTCGGCACCCTCTTGTGTATGTGAGGGTTCACTATTCTCGACTATGATGTAGCCCAAGGAACTGTTAGCAGATCGTCGACAGCCAGAGCCGGTCGATTGTCAGAACCTTGTAGCAAAACTACATCATTCGGTTGATGAACTGAACCGTAGGAACACTCGTAGAAGCATAGCAAGAACACCAACCCTCGCATATCAGATGTGATCTAGATCGCAACCTCCATCTACTCATAAACCTGCTCATGATGCCACTATTGGGAAACATAGTAGAAAACAAAAAAATCGCTCTACGATCACCCAGGAACGATATGAAGATGCATAACGGGTTGTGATCAACAATCGTTACCGACTTTGGGAGTGCAGCGAAAGTATACGAGTCGGTGTAGATCGTACTTGAAGTCCCTCGAACGTCGATGAAGATCCTGCGAACAGCCCACGAACGATCCCTCAAACGGAAGACCAAAAGCACGATCACTCTTGTCGGGGATATACCCCGCGGCGTAACCCGACTGGAAGTATAACCCAGCCGGACATGGCGACTCACTAATGACCTGCCCTGACTGGACGACTCACTAAGTGACCCGCCCGAGCCTGGTGATTCATGGGTGACCCGGCGAGCGGGTCAGAGGAACGACAAGACCCGGTGGCCCAGAAGGCAGTTTATGGAAGGCCGGCTCATGTTATGGTGGGCCGGTTTAAGAGGAAAGCATGAGGAATATTCCCTTACAAAGGAAGCAAGACTAGGACTCCACTTGTAATAGAGTAATCCTAATCCTACTAGGACTAGTCATGTAACCCGCCCCTTCAACTTATATAAGGAGGGGCAGGGCTCCCCAAAGGGGGACAAGCAAGAGAGAAATAATCTTAGGGCAAGACATAACTAGGAGAGCTAGTTTACGGCGACTCCCTCATGAGCATAATGAGACCTAGCCACAAACAGCATGTAGGGTTATTGCCGGATGATGTTTCCCGGGGCCCGAAGCTGTCTAAACACTTGTCTTGCATGTTGCGTCTCTCAATTCCGATCAACCCCTCTCAAGCTACCACATAGATGCATTGGCCTCAAGACTAATTCCTCACACTAGGACATCTGCCGCGACAATTCCACGACAGTTGGCGCCCACCGTGGGGCGAGAGCACGGTGGTGTTGAGTTCTTGGAGGGATCACTCACAGGGATCGAGAAATTCACAACTTTTTCGGATGAAGAATAGCCGGTTTGAGAGGATCTACATCAGCTTGAAGATCATCGGTCCAGATTAGTTCAAAAGAATTAGGGTTTCTCTCGAAGATGACGCGGCAATCCGTTGAATCCAAGGATGAATCGATATCTGCTATAGCGGCCGCCTTGCGAGCTGAGACAAAAATCAACCGTCTCCGTATTGATTTTCGCCGCCGCCTCGTGCCGGCTCTATTTTTGGTCTCGCCGGTTGTACCCACTCCGTCTTGCCCGCCGATTCCGTTCTCCGCTCGGCCAGGTCACGCCCACTGGTTACGCCCGCCCCTGCTGACGAGGATTCGATCTGGTCTCGCTTCGAGTCGCCTCCGTCCAGAGTTGTTCCTGTCGTCGCCTCGGTCTCACCTCTGCACCAAGTCTCCACCGCGAGTCGCCCTCTTCAAGTGGCCTGGATGTGAATCGGTCAGATCGACCATGATCTGGACTCTGCTATCGATGCTTGTGCAGCACCTGGCCTCCTGCGCCACCTCGGGCCAGCTCCGCATCGGCCTTGCCACATTGCCGCCGGGTCAAACCGACCCCGTGCTGCCTTCACCTGCTGCAGCCCGCAAGCCGCCGGCCTCCCTGGAGTCACCTGCCGCTGCCGCTCCTGCGCTTGGTTGCATCGCCGCTACAGGCCTCTGAGCCGTGCTAGGCCTTAACTCCTCTTCTGCCATGGCCACACTCAAGCTGCCCCCAAGCAGAACTCAAGTCGCTGTTGCCTGTACAGCCGTAGCTCCCACCCATGCACTTCGCGCCGGCTCGCGCCTCTAAAATGACCATGGTCGGATGCCTCTTCTCTGCGTGCCACCTTGGCCTCCCGCCGCTGAGCCGCCACTAGGTCAATATCTTGCCTTCGAACCTCTCCGTGTTATGTCACCGGGCCGCCGCTGACGGGCTGCCGGCTGCGCTTTGCGTTTCCACCTATGCTGATGTGGCCCGAGGCTCCGAGGCAAGCCTGCAGTGCTATTTTTGCTACGTTAAAGCAACCGGGTCATCTCCACCTTTGCTATGGTCCAGCGTTGAGCTGTCTCCACTCAATCTTGGAACATCGCTGCAGAAATCAGTCTTCCGAGTCAGCTTATACATATCGCATCTAGCGATGATGCTAGAATCCAAGAGGCCGCTTAACCCACCTCTGTCGTTGACCCGCCGGAGCCCTGTCGGCCTGCTTGGAGCCTCGTCGTTCTGCCGCTGTTGGCAAGGCTGCCTGCCATTTGGCCGTCCCCGGTTTTGAGCCGCCTTGGGCTCGTCCCGCCGCTGCCATGCTCTGTCTCTGAAGCCCATCTGCACGAGCCGGTTTTTGAGTGCTCATACTAGAGCGGTTTGATAAGGGTAGAAGCAGAGAAGGCACATGATGGCCAAGTCAAAAAAATTCTAAAATGCTACAGAGTGCCTCTGGTTACTCGCTTCAAATATCAAGGAGATATTACAAAACTATGCTGCTGCTCTCAGTGCATGGCATCAATCCAGCAATTGGTACGTGAAGACAAAAGAACACGGTACTGCACACCGGTTGCACAGTCAACCAAAATATCAGGTGCTATTCGCCCTATCTATTTTCAGTACGTATTAAATTGTTTGAGAACAACTACTCTGTTCTATGGTATATTTTGTATGCAGGGTAATCATTTACTACAAAGGTGGCATTATACAGCGGATACGGAGTACACGACATCATCTTGCACTGGTATTTGTGCATGTTGTCATGATCAATGGAAGCGCCCAAGTCGCCGGCTCAGCGGCCCGGTTTACATCCACTCACCGGGACCGCGCCTGCGGTCGGTTCATCCGGCCGCACCCACGGCCGACTCATCCGTCTACGCGGTATATGATGCCACGACCGACTCACGTGTCCACTCCATCTTTTAAGTGTCGCGGTTCACCGCTCCATATACATCAATAAATCAAAGCCACGTCTGCTCATGCAAGTTGTCCAATGGACGTGTGCAAACCGCCGCCATGTGGTCCGGTCTATATTATCAATCGCCATCTGCATGAGCTATTTATTGAGTGCAAGCAAGTCACTACTCCGGTGGCCCGGTTCTCTTCCAGCAAATCGGGAGCAAATTATCACGTGTCATCAATATCCGTCTGCACTGGATGGCTCAATGGGCAGGCACACAAGTTGCTGCCACTACAGTTTGGTTAACTTCAAAACAGCCAGTTGGAGTGAACCATTGGCCGAGCTGCTGACACGGCTCATACGGGATCATTTATAACCCGCCGCAGTCACCTCAACCTTCTGTGGATTCACATCGTGCTATCAACACCAATGATATACAACTTATGCCGGTTTATATCACGGTCAAATATGGAGAATCTCAAGCCAACTCCTCGAGTCGCCTTGAGACTCGGGGGCTACAATGATATGACTAAGCAAATGTTGCCAGTTTTCAGTGAATTCAAGAACCCCAGGACGTTGGAGGGAAAGATAACTCGGTCCCGGAGGCTACTACCATATTGATGAAAATTTAAAGGTTGTCAGATAATTTCCGATTCAAAATGAAGAATGCCAGTTTAAAATCTGGTTCAAGGGAAATCTGTTCTCCCACAAAGCTCTGAAGCTCTCAAATCCGGTTTAAGAATTTCCGGTTCAAAAAGAATTAATCTCTCGCAAGTTCGAGTTTAAAGGTCGTCAGAAAACTTCCGGCTGAAAATGAAGATTCCGATTTAAAATCCGGTTCAAGGGAAAGATGTCTCCCATAAAGCTTTGAAGCTCTCAATATCCAGTTTAACATCTAGTTCAAGAAGAAATATCTCTCGCAGAGTTCGAGTTCTCAGAAAAGTCAAAAGGGGCCAAAGAGAGTCTGTTGCAAAAGCACAACTCAAACATAGGCACCCATTGAGCCCAGCTCAAAATATTGCTTGGGGGCTCTTTTGTTCTAAAAGAACAAAGAGTCTATAACCTTGTAATAGGCTATAAAAGCCAGGCTTGGAAGCCAGGTGTATTCACCTAAAACCCTGGGTTATCCTGCCTTTTTAAGTAAGTCACTCCGCGCAGGTAATCCTGGAATGACCCGCCGAACGTTTGACAAGTCAATCTTATGCAGACCCTGAACTTGTCAAAGTTAAAACAACGATTGGTTAATGTGAGGTCCATCTTATAAGGTTTGTAAAATCGTTTAACTCAGTGGCCTGGCAGCCCATGAAAAGCCTCGTTTTGGGCCTGGCAGCCCATGAAAAGCCTTGCTTCTTGTATGTTTTTCACAGATTCTTTCTTTTTGAGGTTTATTTGATAAAACTTATAAAGTTTTATTGTAAATCACCGGTGTTTATTAACCCGGCCTGGCTTTTGACTATAAGTCACCAGTATGAGATGAGATACTATCCGGTGTTTATTAACCCAGCCTGGCTTTTGACTATAAGTCGCCAGTATGATGATAAATTATCCGGTGTTTATTAACCCGGCCTGGCTTTGGACTATAAGTCGCCAGTATGATGATAAATTATCCAGTGTTTATTAACCCGACCCGACTTGGGACTATAAGTCGCCAGTATATATTTGGATTGCGCCATTGGAATCATGCGCTCATAAATCATAGGATTGTATTATTCAAATCTTCAAATAGCCAACATGGCTGGATTTTATTATGGTTATCAATAACCAGTATTATGATTAAGGTTTTCAAAGTCGCTTTAGCACAATGGCTATTATATTATCAATGGATATGATTTATTCTACAATTGAAGGAATAGTCCCGAGTCGCTGCAGGCTTACGACCCGGCACTTGGGGGGCTACATTATTCAAGTTGAGATTACATCAAATATGCAAGTCTCATGTCACTGCAAGCATGCACCATGACACTTGGGGGCTAATGCAAAGTCATTTTTTGATCACCTTATTGAAGACCCGACTCATCACATTGTAATGAGTCGGCCCTTGGGGCTACCAATTGCTCCTGTCAACAATTCAAGGTACACAAGTCTTAATCCATTATATTGAAGGATCCACTCCTCAGTTGGTAAAGCACAAAGCTCTTAACCTTGTGGACGTGGGTTAAAGCCCCGTGATGGGAGTTACATCATATGATGTTATTTTCAATGAAGTATATATAAAGTCCCAGGTCAGTATTATCTTACTGAGCCGGCCCTTGGAGGCTACACGTTGCTGTTACAGTCTACATAATCATATTTTCAAAGTCCCTGCTCATTATTTGCATAATGACCCGGCCCTTGGGGACTACACTGGTTACAGTTTTTATGAGCATCGGGCAATTACAAGTCCCAGGTTGCTGCAAGCATAACAACCCGACACTTGGGGGGCTACATATGTGGAATACTCAGTTCTGACAAGTGATTGAGATGAACAACCTGGATTTCTTCAAGCTTGTGACATTCATATTGAAGCAATTCTTAAGCTGTTACTACGTTACCTTCTTAAGACTTGGGGGCTACAAGTGATAGGCATATAAGAGGTATATTTTCAAAGCTGATGTTAACAAACAGTTATGACCCGGTGCCATCAATATTTATAAACCGGCACTCTTGGCAATGATAAACCGGCAAGTTCTGCATCCTCAAGCCGGCTGAAGATCAGATGAGTATTTCAAAGACCAATATTTTTGTCAAATCAGAGCATTGAAGGCCGATTCAAATGGATTCTTTATTTACAAAATATCTTCTGCAAGCAAATTGATTATGAAGCTGGTCTATTGACTCGGAATTTTCAGAAGGAAGAAATGACAAGGACTTACGGATGATCAAGTGTCAGTTTATAAGAATATTTAAACCGGAGCACAACCCACCAAATTTGTTCTTGTGTTTATGTTGCAGATCAGTTTAACATGGATAAATCCAAATTAAACTGGGGGCTAATGTCGGGGATATACCCCGCGGCATAACCCGGCCGGAAGTATAACCCGGCCGGACTTGGCGACTCACTAATGACCTTCCCTGACTGGACGACTCACTAAGTGACCTGCCCGAGCCTGGCGATTCATGGGTGACCCGGCGAGCGGGTCAGAGGAATGACAAGACCCGGTGGTCCAGAAGGCGGTTTATGGAAGGCCAACTCATGTTATGGTGGGCCGGTATAAGAGGAAAGCATGAGGAATATTCCCTTACAAAGGAAGCAAGACTAGGACTCCACTTGTAATAGAGTAATCCTAATCCTACTAGGACTAGTCATGTAACCCACCCCTTCAACTTATATAAGGAGGGGCAGGGCTCCCCAACAAGGGACAAGCAAGAGAGAAATAATCTTAGGGCTAGACATAACTAGGAGAGCTGGTTTACGGTGACTCCCTCATGAGCATAATGAGACCTAGCCACAAACATCATGTAGGGTTATTGCCGGATGATGTTTCCCGGGGCCTGAAGCTGTCTAAACCCTTGTCTTGCATGTTGCGTCTCTCGATTCCGATCAACCCCTCTCAAGCTACCACATAGATGCGTTGGCCTCACGACTAAGTCCTCACACTAGGACATCTTCCGTGACAATTCCACGACATCTCTACTTGGTTGCAAGCGTATGTTTTCATGATCCTACAGCGCTTCGCCGTCTAGAGCAATCGTCGGCGGAGAATTAGAGGGAGGAGATTAGAACCACATGAGGCTTCTAATTATGAGGATTAGAGGTAGCTAGGGCTAGCTAGCTCTAATTAGTCAACTAGGACCAACAAGAACTAGAACTAGATCAACTAGAGGAGGCTCCAAAACTTGTGTTACAAAAGGGTGGAAATCCTCTAGTATATATAGGTTGGGAGGGGAGGAGGGGGCACCACACAAGGGGGCAAAGTCTCCCCCTTGTGGCCGGCCAAGGGGAGGGGAATCCCCTTCCAATTTGGCCTCCTTCTCCCCTTTCCATGGGGAGAAGGGGGCGCCACCTGTCGGTGTCAAAACCGGCGGATCTCGGGTAGGGGGTCCCGAACTGTGCGTCTAAGGTCGATGGTAAAAGGAGACAGGGGACACGATGTTTACCCAGGTTCGGGCCCTCTCTATGGAGGTAATACCCTACTTCCTGCTTGATTGATCTTGATGAATATGAGTATTACAAGATTTTATCTACCACGAGATCGTAATGGCTAAACCCTAGAAGTCTAGCATGTATGACTATGGTAATGTGTATCTCCCCATCCGGACTAAGTCCTCCGGTTTATATAGACACCGGGAGGATCTAGGGTTACACAAGGTCGGTTACAAAGGAAAGGAATCTACATATTCGGTCGCCAAGCTTGCCTTCCATGCCAAGGAGAGTCCTATCCGGACACGGGTGCAGTCTTCGGTCTTCGTATCTTCACAGCCCATCAGTCCGGCCCATGGCGAACAGGTCAGACGCCCGAGGTCCCCTTAGTCCAGGAGTCCCTAGTAGCCCCTGAACCTGGCTTCAATGACGAGGAGTTCGGCGCGCAGTTTTGTCTTCGGCATTGCAAGGCGCGTTCCCCTCTCCGAACTCCAAAATAGTCTTCGGACGCATTGATCGTGTCTGGACCTGTAACACATGCACCACACACAACTGCGGAGGGAATATAATATCCCACGAGTCCCATCTGCTGACAACTTTTTGCAAGATGACACCACACCTGTTCGGTCACTATATCGAACCGTTTTTCCCCGTCGTGTTTCGAGATGTTGTTTCCATTGGCACGTCTTGTCAAAGCAGAGATCGTGTCCCTTTATTGCGGGATTTTTATCAATGCGGGCGTGGGTAACCCAACCATGCCGTTTACACAGCCCTTGGGAATAGGCGAGTTTTAGGGCGAGTGGGGAGGCGTTCGATATTTACTGCCTTTATAAGGGGATAAGGATTCCCCCCTTTTCTCCCACGCCGTCTCTCTTCCTCCGCCCTTCCACCCTTGAGCTCCAGCGCCCAAGTTCTCATCTTCTTCCCGCTTAAGCTAGCACTCAACCATGTCCGGATCCGGAGGCCAAGGCAAGTGGATGGTCTCCTCCGTCAAGGAGAAAGACATTACTGAGCTTCGAGCGGCTGGGTACTTGGCGAAGGAAATCGCCCATCGTCTGCCGGCCGAGGGACAAGTCGTCCCCATGCTGAAGCCCAACGAGAGGGTGGTATTCATCCCTCATTTCTTCCGCGGACTAGGGTTTCCACTCCACCCTTTCGTCTGTGGGCTGGTGTACTATTACGGGATAGACTTTCACGATCTATCCCCGAACTCCTTCCTCAACATCTCGGCGTTCATCGTCGTGTGTGAGGCCTTCCTCCGCATCCAACCCCACTTCGGGCTGTGGCTCAAAGTCTTCAACGTGAAGCCGAAGGTGGTGGATGGCCAGCACGCGGAGTGTGGAGGAGCCATGGTGAGTAAGCTGTCCAATGTCTCCTGGCCGAAAGGCACTTTCGTGGAGACTGTCAAGGAATGGCAGAAACAATGGTTCTACATTACGGAACCCCGCGGCACCAACTGGGCCGCAGCTGCCGAATTCAACCCTGGTGCTCCAATGCGGCTCACCTCCTGGGTCGAGAAGAGCCTGAACTGGTGTTCGCCAGACGAGCTGATAGCGCTGCAGACGCGCATTCAGAGCATGGTGGACAAGAATGTCAAGCTTGTCAATATAATCCAGGTGATGCTAGTTCGTCGGATTCTCCCATGCCAAAGCCGAAGCCTCCCACTATGGAAGTTCAATCCGAAGAAGCACCATACCCTGAAGAGGCTCTTCGAGACCACTCACAAAGATGCCTGGAGGTTGCTCTTCAAGGGCAACGAGATACTGCCAGCCACGGATTCGAACTGTGGGCATGATGTTAACCACCCCGTCAGCGAGGTAAGTTTTTAACGCGTCCTCTACTTGTTTGTTTCAAGGAGAAAATCTGAACTTTTATTGTCATTGCTTCTTCAGGAGTGGATGGAAAGGGAGAAGAAGATCCAGTGCCCAGTTCTGCTGCCTGATGAGCCAGTCATTCCGCGTCTAGTGAAGATGCTGGTGCCGGCTCCCTATACGGCGGCGGTGAAGAAGGCCAAGGGGAAGGCCAAAGTGGTCCGGAGTGGCCCCGTCGCAAGGGCGCTTCGAACGCGACGTCTGAACACAAGACCCGCTCCTCCGCCGCCGAAGATGACGATGATGAGGAGGAGGAGGAGGAGAACAACCCTCATCCTGGTGAGGGAAGGAAGAAGAGGGCGGCCCCCACAATTCTGGAGACGGAGGCGCCCAAGAAGGGGAAAGGCCAGCTTGCGGGCAGCTCCACATGGGACATTGACAGCAGTCCGGAGTGACGCCCCCGCCCTAAGCCTCGGGCCGCATCATAAGTGCTAAGACTTGCACATGCCCATAGATCTAACCTCTCCTCCTCGTCTTATTGACATGGTCAATCATGCTATTATAGTCCGGCCCACGACAGCCCCCAGCGATCCTCATCAGAGGGTTCGCTGGACACGAAGGAGATGGCCAGCAAGACACCGCCGGCCACATACTCTCCCAAGGCCAAGGGAGACGACGAGGTGCTCTCCCAACGGACCTTCCCAGGCCGAGGAGGGGCACCAGAAGGCGAAGCCCCTGTCGCTGAACACCAGGGAGAGTCAACTCCCATGGAGACTGGGGATGACGGCCGTATTCAATTCGGCCCTCAACCGGACTCAATTTCGGAGACCGATGCGGCTCCGGGATCCGGCACGCGGCCTCCTTCAAAACAAGGGGGTATGCCTATTCCACCGGTGACCCCTGTCCAACCAGGGGCACCAGATAATCTGCTAGAAGCACTACGAGGCGCTCCCATTGTGGATGAGCACCGTGTTCTTATGGGCACGGTGATTGAAAGGGTTCAGTCCGCCAAGAGCGAACTGACCGAAGCCTGCAGCAGCCTGCTGACAGGTTTTGAGGTAAGCGACACAAAAGGAGAAAATCCCGATATAGACAGTAGCCCCTGAGACACTGTCCGGTGTTCGGAAAGAAAAACCGGACAGAGGATCAATCCCTGATGGTAGGAAACTAACTAAACTTGTCTTAAATGAATACACAGGCGTCGTTGTTGGCCGCAGCCTCACATACTGCCGAAGTCTCCAGACTAAAGCAGAGACTAGAGCAGGCCGAGGTGGAGCTCGGTCAGGTGAGGAGGCAGCTCCAAGAAAAACAAGGTATGTGATAACCTGTTTTATATTAAGAAGGTAAAATGATATGCATTGACTGAAGTGTCAAGATGTATATAGAAGCGACGACCAAGGTCGAGGCCCTAAAAGAGGCCCTGGCCAAAGCCGAGGGGAAGGTTGTCGAGGAGCAGGCCGCCCGTAAGAAGCTCAAGGCCCGGGTCAACGAGGTTCAACAAGAGCTCCAGGACGCGGTGAGGAAGTGCGAGACCTTGGAGCGCGATGCGTCGGTTCGAGAGACCGAACTTGCCAAGGCTCGTCAGAGCGCGGAGACGGCCCGGAATGAGGCCCAGGGCGCCCTCCAAGAGATCCATGAGGCCAGGAAGATCGCGGCGGGTAAGGCATTTAGTATGCAAAGCAAGTATATGAAGAAGAAGTTTTTCTTACTAACCCGGATTCGGAGTTCTCTAGGAGCCTACGCAGATTTGCCGCGCAGTGTGTCCGACGCCACGGAATTCTTTTGAGCCGAAGAGGGGAGCTCCACGGAGAAATTGTTCTGGTCACAGTATCTTGCGCCAGAGCATCCCGTGCCCTTCACCGATCAGCTGAAACAGCAGGTGGAGCTGCATAGGGTGGCCGAACTAGCTATGAAGGATTTGATAATCCGGCTATGGCCAGCCGAAGCTATGCCCGGCAGCTACTTCGGACTCGTGAAGCGGTTGGTGAATGCCTGTCCTCGGCTGGACGTCGTCAAGCGATTGGCCTGTATTGAAGGTGCGCGCATGGCCTTCGCCCGTTGCAAGATGTGGTGGGCGAAGATGGATGCCGTCGAGCTGACCCGGGGGCCGCCAGAGGGCAAGGAGTACCACACACCCGAGCACTATTTTGCGGATGTCCTAGAGGGGTCTCGCATTGTGGCAACACAGTGTGGGCAAGACATTATTTTCGAATGAATATATTCGTGTTTTCTTTGCCTTGTATGATGAAACAAAGTTGGTTTGCAATATAATGCTTGTTATGTTTTAATTTTTTCCTCCTGTGCGGCCGTGTTGTATGAAATCTAAGGGTTGGCCAGTCGTCGGCTTCTGCCCCCACGTAGGTAGTACAGAGGTGTTCGGGGTGGAATCTAAACAATCTTGATCCAATTATATGGTCCTTGAAGGAGTTGTTTAGCGCAACGAACCAGGCAATCAGACTATGCGGCTTTAACGCCCTCACTTAGCCATAGGAGTTTTATAATAAAACATGGGCGCAGCCCCTGGTATCTGAACCAGAGTGCTATGAGCGTCTGATCGGGAAGTACCGATCCTTCGCGTAATGCGGAAAAAATCTCCAATGATTTGCAACCTCCGAACAGCTGACCAGCTCTCGCTGTATCATGACAGTCAGTTTTCGCCTTTCTCTACTAAGGTGCTCCTTTGGATAAACCATGGCACAATCGCAGTAGTTCTCCCTTTACTACCTTAGCTGATATAGCGGAACGTAAGGTAGCAAGCACAGGAGCCGGGCAACCCAACTATTGACCAAAGACATGATTCGGAGCCAATGCATATAATGCTAAATTCGGGGTGCCGAACTGTACTGTAAAAGTGTTCGGACTTTTGTTGCCATGTTGTGGGGTGCTATGAAGCCCCTGGCAAGGTGGAACACATCGAATGTACGGGTGTTATCTGATAGAATTAATAGGGAGGAAAAAGGCAAAAATAAAGAAAGAACTACTGGTAAGCTAAAGCCGTGGAAATTTAGGCCGCAAACTGTTTCTATTACAATTTCATTGGTGCGTTAAAGTGCGTTCGTACAAGTGGTGCAATAAGCAGAAAGGCTATTTACTATGCCTTTACCAATGGAGAGCTGCGTATGGATCTAGAAAACAGGTAGATTGATCATTTAATGAAAGCACCTAGAGAAGTCCCCCATATATCTGCGGCTCTCCCATGCCGAGCTTGTATAATACCATCCAACAGGGTCAACTGACCGCTCTTATTCTTGCCGTCTTGAGAAGATCCATGATCATGCCATCGGATGGGGTCTGCAGGATTGAGATCTGAAAGGAAAAAGTAAAAGTGATAGTATGTGTGTATCCGGTGCCGGTTGAGCCGCACTGTGGGTCACAAGTTAGTTGTGCCTCCGTCGATGCCCATGGAATTTCGAGTGCGTAGTTATGTACGCGCAGCGTGAATGCCGGCGCCTGATCGGGGCTGAGACGGAGGCCGGATTGCTAGTCGAGCTCCTGATGAGCCGAGTTGTCCTGCTGCAAAGTAGTTCGGACCCTCTTAATGGTGTCCGTGGGCTCGGCAGCCGAATTAGGGTTCTGCTTGAGAAGGCCACTCTGTACTTCTGCTGCTAAGGCAGCTGTGTGCTCTTCTGTACGGAGAGAGCATTCCGTATTTCCGTTGACCGTGATGACGCTGCGTGGACCGGGCATCTTGAGCTTAAGATAAGCATAGTGAGGTACAGCGTTGAATCGAGCGAATGCGGTTCGTCCCAGCAGTGCGTGATAGCCACTGCGAAAGGGGACGATGTCGAAGATTAACTCCTCACTTCGGAAATTGTCCGGAGACCCGAAGACAACTTCAAGCGTGATTGAGCCCGTACAGCGGGCCTCGACACCTGGTATGACTCCTTTGAAGGTAGTCTTTGTGGGCTTGATCCGTGATGGATTGATGCCCATTTTTCGCACTGTATCCTGATAAAGCAGGTTGAGGCTGCTACCACCGTGCATAAGGACGCGCGTCAGGTGAAATCCGTCAATGATTGGGTCGAGGACTAGCGCGGCTGAACCGCCATGACGGATACTAGTCGGGTGATCCCGTCGATCAAAGGTGGTCGGGAATGACGACCAAGGATTGAATTTTGGGGCGACTGGCTCTATCGCATAGACGTCCCTTAGTGCGTGCTTGCGTTCCCTTTTAGGGATGTGTGTGGCATATATCATGTTTACTGTTTTGACTTGGGGGGGAACTTTTTCTGCCGCCTGTGTTCAGCTACCGGGGCTCCTCGTCATCGTCCTCGCTTTGTGATCCCTTTTCCCTATTCTCGGTGTTTAATTTGTCGGCCTGTTTAAAAACCCAACAATCTCTATTGGTGTGATTAGCTGGTTTGTCTTGGGTGCCATGTATCTGGCATAGGCGATCGAGTATGCGGTCCAGGCTGGATGGTCCCTGGTTGTTTCTCTTGTACGATTTCTTCCGCTGGCTATACTTGGAGCCGCTAAATCCGGCGTTGACTGTAGTGTCATCGGTATTATCACCATTGCTTTGACGTTTGTGTCTATTACGTCGGAGCTTGCCGTTACTGTTCTTAACCTCAGAGGGGCCTGCCTCACTGGCTGTGTTTTTGCTGCGAGTCAACCAGCTATCCTCACCCGCGCAAAAGCGGGTCATGAGTGCCGTGAGGGCAGCCATAGATTTTGGCTTTTCTTGGCCGAGGTGGCGGGCGACCCATTCGTCGCGGATGCTATGTTTAAAGGCCGCTAGGGCTTCGGCATCCAGACAGTCGACTATCTGGTTCTTTTTAGTTAGGAACCTAGTCCAAAACTTCCTGGCTGACTCCCCGGGCTGTTGAACTATGTGACTTAGGTCATCGGCATCGGGTGGCCGAACATATGTACCTTGGAAGTTGTCAGGGAAAGCTTCTTCCAGGTCCTCCCAGCTGCCAATGGAATTTTCAGGCAGACTGTTGTGCCAGTGTCGAGCTGGCCCTTTGAGTTTCAGTGGGAGGTATTTGATAGCATGGAGGTCATCTCCGTGGGCCATGTGAATCTGGAGAATAAAGTCCTTGATCCATACCGCAGGATTGGTCGTTCCATCATATGACTCGATGTTTACGAGTTTGAATTCTTCTGGGAATTCATGATCCATTACTTCGTCAGTGAAACAAAGAGGATGTGCGGCGCCTCTATATCGGGCCGCATCGCGACGTAGCTCTGATGGAGTCCGTCTGCGGTTTTTGGCCCGGGCATGACTAGGTTTGTCACGTCCGAATAGATAGCCGTCCTCGCGTGTCAAGGCACGTCCTCGCGATCCGTAGATCGATCTTGTATGTCCTGCTCTACTGTCCAGGTCTTGAGGAAGATAATATGTATGGCCCCGAGCTGTCTTATCCCTGCCTTTGCGGTGAGGTGGGACAGTCTGGTTTTTGGCTCGGGTTGCTGTTTTATCCCGACCGCGCACTGGTCGATCAACCGCCTCGTGTGACGCTGGTGCGTGATCTGGAGCCTCATCATCGAACTAAGGTAGCAATTTGTGCTTCGGGTAACTTTTGGCTAGGTGTTTAAGGCCGTATTCCTCGGCTGCCAAGACGTCGGTCCATCTGTCATTGAGCAGGTCTTGATCAGCTTGAAGCTGCTGCTGCTTCTTTTTCAGGCTCCTCGCAGTGGCTATTAGCTGAAGCTTAAAGCGCTCCTGCTCCAAAGGCTCCGCACGCACGATGAAGTGTTCGTTGCCGAGGCTCACCTCCTCCTCAGAAGGCGGACAGTAACTACCGTCCTCCGAGTCTTCTTCTATGGCCTGTTCGTCAGGGCTTGCATGCCCTGATTCCTGATTGTCTTGTTCGGCAGTTTGTTCATCAGGTTCTTCTGTGTCTTTGGCACCATCCAGAGTGTTATCGTCTCATGTGTCGGTGTTGCTGTCCCTGCTGCGGCGGGACTTAGAGCGGCGCCGCTGACGCCGGCGCTTTGGTTGTGTTTTAGGAGGGTCCTCTTTTGCTGGGTTCTAATTGTCATCGCCGCTATTAATTTTCGGCATATCTACCATGTATACATCATATGAGGAAGTGGGCGTCCATCGTCCAGTGAACGGCGGGTTTTGGGCCTCCTCGTCTCCGGCATCGTCGTCCATACCGTCGATGTATTCGGAGTCATAGTCAAGCGTGTCGGTTAAGTCCTCGACAGTCGCTATGAAGTGGGTGGTGGGTGGGAAGCGAAATTCTCCATCATCAGCCTCTAGTTCGAATCGAACATAGTTCGGCTGAGAGTCCCCCGCCAAGGAGAGGTTTTTTAATGAGCTCAGCACATCGCCCAAGGGCGAGTGCTGGAAGATGTCCGCGGCGCCGAACTCGAAGATCGATAAACGATCAAGTTTGGCATCCGCGGGCTCATATGGTTTGGAAGTTATGACCAGAGACGAGTCCGGAGTTCCGGTAACGCAGATGTCCCATGAGTTTAGGTCCCTATGTGGCTCCAACTCCACGGGATCCGTGGCCTCCGTGGCGGGGTTGAGCTTCCCGTCCTTGGATGGCGCAGTATGCTCCGGATCTAAGGCCCGAGCAGTTACAGGAACTATCTCCTGAAAGCGGTCTGACGACAGATTTAGGTCATGTTCCTCGAGGTGACTAGGAGCGGTCGCCGTGGTCTTGAATCCAGCGAAGATCAAGTCTCCACGGATGTCCGCAACGTAGTTCAAGCTCCCAAATCTGACTTGATGGCCAGGGGCGTAGCTATCGATCTGCTCCAGATGGCCTAGCGAGTTAGCCCGCGGTGCGAAGCCGCCGAACACAAAGATCTGTTCGGAGAGGAAGGTTCCTCCTTGGACAGCGTCATTGTTGACGATTAAAGGGGCCATCGAAACCTTTATGGGACGGCACAGTGGAACTCTCAATAAAAGCACCAAGGTCGGTGTCAAAACCGGCGGATCTCGGGTAGGGGGTCCCGAACTATGCATCTAAGGTCGATGGTAACAGGAGACAGGGGACACGATGTTTACCCAGGTTCGGGCCCTCTCTATGGAGGTAATACCCTACTTCATGCTTGATTGATCTTGATGAATATGAGTATTACAAGAGTTGATCTACCACGAGATCATAATGGCTAAACCCTATAAGTCTAGCATGTATGGCTATGGTAATGAGTATCTCCCCATCCGGACTAAGTCCTCCGGTTTATATAGACACCGGGATGATCTAGGGTTACACAAGGTCGGTTACAACGGAAAGGAATCTACATATTCGGTCGCCAAGCTTGCCTTCCATGCCAAGGAGAGTACTATCCGGACACGGGTGCAGTCTTCGTATCTTCATAGCCCATCAGTCCGGCCCATGGCGAACAGGCCGGACGCCCGAGGACCCCTTAGTCCAGGACTCCCTCACCACCCCTATTGGGCCTTTATGGCCCAAGTGATCTTCCACCACTTGGCCTTATTAGGCCCGTTGATATTAAATTAAAGATATATTTGTTCAAAACATTTTCAGAGCATTATATATATAATTTAACATGCCTGAAAATATTTTCCACCTATATATATTAATTGTTAATACCCGGTATTACCTGATATCCACCGAAGCCCTTTCGGTGACCCCGAAACGCTTCTGGAACCTCTTGGAACTATTCCGGGTGTTAATGAAACAATTCCACAAATATATTCTCATCACTCCCATCCTACTAACACTCAGCAGATCGTGATTACCTTAAGCTTGTGACCCCCGTAGGTTCGGTAACCATAGACATGAACGAAACCCCTTCGTTTAATGACCGACAGCGGACCCATGGACATCCATATCGGTCCCTATGATTACACGAATGATATTTGAGTGAACCTTTGTTTATCATCGCGATACTTTACAAAACCCGGAGTGCATCAGTATCCTCCAGAGTCATCACCATGCTCAATATACCGTTTCTCCCGTTGCCGGTTTTGTTCTTCTTTCTCATTGACGTGTTCCGGCATACCCGTGACATAGTCACTTGTGTCTGGCCAGACGATGATGGATGCCATCACACCGAGAGGACCCTAAGAATATCTCTCCATCATCGGAGGAGCAAATCCCACTCTCAAGTTGTCCGGTCACTTGTCAAACTTCTCGGTGGGCCTGAAAGTTGTCGTTATGATCACCTTGTTACAGATGATGTTTGAGCAACCCCAAAGCCTGCCGTCTAGTAGGAAGTGACCGAGACACTCTCATGGTCTGGGGAACTAAAACACATGCTAACACTCCGTGTTATAACAGATGATATTAGATGATGTAATCACATAGTATAACATACAAGTATTGGGTCGATTCAATATGACCGTTCTTCTAACGTCATACCCTCAATGTTGTTTTTGTTGGGGAACGTAGTAATTTCAAAAAAATCCTACGCACACGCAAGATCATCGTGATGCATAGCAATGAGAGGGGAGAGTGCCGTCCACGTACCCTCGTAGACCATAAGCGGAAGCGTTATGACAACGTGGTTGATGTAGTCGTACGTATTCATGATCCGACCGATCCAAGTACCGAACGCACGGCACCTCCGAGTTCAGCACACGTTCAGCTCGGTGACGTCCCATGAACTCACGATCCAGCAGAGCTTCACGGGAGAGTTCCGTCAGCACGATGGCATGATGACGGTGATGATGATGCTACCGACGCAGGGCTTCGCCTAAGCACCGCTACGATGTGACCGAGGTGGATTATGGTGGAGGAGGCACCGCACACGGCTAAAAGATCAATGATCAACTTGTGTGTCCATGGGGTGCCCCCTCCCCTGTATATAAAGGATTGGACGAGGGGGAGGGCCGGCCCTCTACTATGGCGCGCCCTGGGGAGTCCTACTCCCACCGGGAGTAGGATTCCCCCCCCTTCCATGTAGTAGGAGTAGGAGAGAAGGAAAGGGAAAAGAGAAGAGAAGGAAGGAGGGGGCGCCGCCCCTCCCCCTAATCCAATTCGGACTAGGCCTTGGGGGGCGTGCAGCCTCCCCTCTCTCTTTCCCCTAAAGCCCAATAAGGCCCATATACTCCCTGGCAAATTCCGGTAACTCTCCGGTACTCCGATAAATACTCGAACCACTCAGAACCTTTCCGATGTCCGAATATAGCCTTCCAACACTACAATAAAAAGACACATCCGTGACATTTTGGGCCGAATGAAAAAAATTATGTCATACTTATGACACTTCTATGACGATAATTGTGACAAAACCCGATATCATCATAGATGTGGTGGGGTCCTACTTCTATGACAAAAAATCATGACAGAAAATTGGCTTTTCGTCCTGGGCAGGCCGGAGACGCAGCTGCATGACATTCTTTGGGCCGTCCATGACGGAAAAACCCATGGTAGAAGCGAGGGCGAGGACAATATCGGGGTGTTCTCGGTTACGGTGGGTGGTCGGGGCCGAGCGATGCGTGTTTCTCTCTCATACACGCACGCGCGTGGGTGCGAGGCATTGGGCTCTAACTGAACCCGAGCAAGGCGTTGGGTTCTAACTGAACCCGAGCGATTGCACTGCAGGCTACGCGTTACTGAACCCGAGCAATCGATCGATGGTTGTTAACTGAACCCGATCGAGCGATTCCTTCGCTACTGCTGCTAACTGAAGCCGATCGATGCTGCCTCTAGATGAACAGTGAGCGTTGCTGGGGGATTTGGATGAACAGTTCCCGGTGGGGGTGGATGAACAGAACCCCGTGGTGTTGCCTCTAGATGAACAGGACCCCGATCGATCGAGTCGGTTGGGGCTGGATGAACAGGACCCCGTGGAGGGCTGGATGAACAGGACCACCCCGTGGAGGGCAGGATGAACAGTAGACGGTGGAGGGCTGAATGAACAGTAGCCCGTGGAGGGGTGGTTGAACAGGAGCCCGTGGAGAGGGCTGGTTGAACAGTAGCCGGTGGAGTAGCGCACGGTGGAGGCTGGATGAACAGGAGCCTGTGGATGAACAGTCGCAGGTGGAGGCTAGAGGAGGTCAACGGTGGATGAACAGTAGCCCATGGAGGCTGGAGGGGGTCGACGGTGGAGATGAACAGTATCCCGTGGAGTCCCGTTTTGCGGTACGCCACACCCCTCCCGATGAACAGGACCCCGTTTCGACCGTAGCGCTCCAACACTAGTCCGTTTCCTCCTTTTGCGGTACGCCACACCCCTCCCGATCAACAGGACCCCCGTTTCGACCGTAGGAGGTCCATTTCCTCCATTTTGTGGTACGCCAGACCCCTCCCGATGAATAGGATCCCGTTTCGAACGTGGCCGGTCGAACACAAGGCTGTTTCCTCCGTTCTGCGGTACGCCAGGCCTTGTTTCCATCGGCTGTTCCGTCCAAGCCGGTTGGCTCCCATGCGTTCCATTACCTCCCGATGAACACGACGCATTCCGTTGCCTCCCCATGAACATGACGATGACGCAGTTTCTCCGTTCCGACCCAGCCATGTACACGAGCCCTGGCCATACGTACGCGCAAGTAGGCGTTCGAGACCTCGCCCGTATGTACGTACGTGGTTGTATTTACTTTCTTGCACCCTGGCCGCTGTACGTACGTGTACATGCTACGTGTGCGCCTCTACTACGACACGTGCGTGCCTCTACATCGACCAGTATGTATGTACACGTTCGCGACCAGAATGACAACGCTACGTACGCTTCAACCAGGTGGGTCCCGACTGCCAGGCACTTCCTTGCCTGCGAAGATGTAGCTGGTGGGTCCCAGCAGTCAGGGGGGTGAATCGGTTTATTTTTTGCCCAGACGCACTTCCTTGCGTGCGAAGATGTAGCTGGTGGGTCCCAGCAGTCAGGGGGGAATGTTTTTTTTGCAAAATACGGTGGCCCGTCTGGTGGGTCCCCACTGTCAGGTGGAGGAATAATTATTTTGCGTAATAAGGAGGCACTTCCTTGCTGCGGCCGTGGACCCAGCTGTCAGCCTCTCCACGTACAGTACTCTTCCGATGGAAGTCATTCCTTGACCACGTTGACCACGCCGCGCCGAGAGCACCAGGGCGGTGGACGACGGCGAGGCCTAGGAAGGGGACGACGCGGAGCCGGGGAAGACGCGGAAGTGGAAGCCCGCGTGGAGAGGAGTACGAGGGTTCACTGGTTTGGCTGCGGTGTGAGGCTGCTGTCGCCGCAGGGTCTGGCAAGCGGTGGGAATAGTAGGGGCGGTGAGGCCTCTGCGGCAGCACAGCTGGCCACGGGAGGCAGGAGCATGCGGCACGACCGGCGCTGCTTTGGGCGGCGAGAGCAAGAAGACCAGAGGTTGAAGAAGCACTACGGCAGTTGGATGCACATCGTACGGTCACTGGAGCTAGAATCGTTCATATTGACTAAGTTGACAAAGCACTCCGTCCCCGTCAACTTAGTAGGCCCACAAGTCAGCCTCCCACCAAGCTGGTCCCAACTAGCAGGGGGAGTATTCATTTTTTTTGTGCGTAATAAGGAGGCACCTCGGGTGGGTCCTAGCTGACAGTGGGGGGGGCTTTTTTTCACGAAATACGTTGGCCCGTCCGGTGGGTCCCAGCAGTCAGGGGGGAAACGTTTTTTTCGCCAAATACAGTGGCCCATCCGGTGGGTCCCTGCTGTCAGGTGGAGGAATAATTATTTTCCGCGTAATAAGGAGGCACTTCCTTGCGGCTGCCGTGGACCCAGCTGTCAGCCTCTCCATGTACAGTACTCTTCTGATATAAGTCGTTCCTTGACCACGTTGACCACGCCGCGCCGAGAGCACCAGGGCGGTGGACGATGGCGAGGCCTAGGAAGGGGACGACGCGGAGCCGGGGAAGACGCGGCAGTGAATGCCCATGCGGAGAGGAGTACGAGGGTTCACTGGTTCTGCTGCGGTGTGAGGTTGCCGTGGCTGCAGAATAACAGGGGGTGTGGGTGAGTGGAGGGATGCCCTGGCCGGCGGTGGAAGTAGTAGGGGCGGTGAGGCCTGCGCGGCAGCACAGCCGGCCATAGGAGGCAGGAGCAGGCGGCACGGTCGGCGCTGCTTTGGGCGGCTGGAGCAAGAAGACCAGAGGTTGAAGAAGCGCGATGGCCGTTGGATGGACATCGTACGGTCACTGCAGCTAGAATCGTTTATATTGACTAAGTTGACAAAGCCCTTGGTACGCGTCAACTTAGTAGGCCCACAGGTCAGCTTCCAAAATAGTGCGCCCCAGATGTCAGGGGGAGGAATCATTTCTTGGGCGGGTGAAGCTAGAATATCCGAGATTGAAGAAGAAGCACGGCATCCATTGGATGGACATCCAACGGCCACTACTGCTAGAACCGTGTGTTGACTATAAGTTGACAAAGCCTTGCATACGCGTCAACTCTCTTTTTTTTAGGGGATGCGTCAACTTAGTAAGGCCACAAGTGTGCGGCAGAGAACTTATAGCTCATCTAAGATTTGTAAGAATGTGCAGCCAATTTTTGAATTCTAATGGAATTTACTACAGCCCATTTACAGTTTGTTAAAAGTACAGCCCATTTCAACCAACCGTTCAAAATAGAATTCAATAAAATTTCCCACATTTTCATGGGATCCGAAATATTTTTATCCCAAAATTTCTAGTTAGATTAAATACAATTTCAATATAAATTTATATTACGTAAAAATCCAACGAAACATTGCGCTCGCAACAATTAATGAAATTAAAATTTTCAATATCCAAAAATAATATTTTATAAAGTAATTACGTGTTTGGTGCATTTTTTATAGTTGTTGCCCAGTTTTTATAATTACATCCCATTTATTATTTCTTAAATCCCATTTTCCTGTTAAGACTAATGCATCCCTCCTAGGAAAGATTTGCAGCCCAGCGGGGCGGAGAATAACAACTTGACCTTGCCTGGGTATTCCTAAAAAAAGTATAGCTGGGCTAGCCATTTTCAGCTTGAAAAAAATTAATATCTGGGCTAGATATCTGGCCTGGGCTAGACAGGCCACAGCCCGCCCAGTTAATAGCTGCAGCGATGTTTTCGTTGTTGTTCAGAGGAGAAAAATTAATATCTGGGCTAAACATCGCTCAAGAAAAACTCTGCAGTGCTCACACCTCAAAAACACAAATACTGCTCGAGCTGCTTGGTCCCAGCTATCGGCCGCTTCTTGTGCAATTCTCTCGTTTATTGACTACATAGGTTGACAACGGTGTGTGACCGTGATGTCAGGAAACCAGGAGGAAGCAAAAAAAATTATAGTTTTATATACTAATAAGGAGGCACTTGCGTACGTGCGGCTATGGCCTTGGTGGGTCCCCACTGTCATCCTCTCCAAGTAAAGTCATCTCCTCATCCTCATGTCCGTTGACCATGTTGACAACGTGAGACGGCGGCGCCACGGCGAGCGCAACAACTCGAAGGACGACTGACGGGGCCTCGCGGGCCCTACAGATGGTCTAATACAGCGCCCGCTGCTCATTCGGGAAGCCAGGATCATAGGGCCACATGTCCGTGACGGCATTGTCGTTTGCTTGTTCACCGGTGCTCATTGAGGAGACGGAGGTTGCAACACAGGTCCTCCTGCGCTGGTACCTCTTCCGCCATTAGGGCGTCGAAGTGCGGCTGCACCTGCTCTATGGTGAACACGGCATGAACCGGCTTGGACAGTGGCGCCGGCTCCTGGTCGGAAGCTACGTCCATTGTCTGATTGTCGTCGCTCAGCTCGGCGAGGTAGCTAGCGAGCCAGCATGTCCGGCTACTGGACCGACCCGCTGCCAAGCACGAGTCTGACTGCCCTGGCCCACCCAGACCGCCTCCCTCGCCCGTGCGCGCTTTCCGCCCGAAACGGTCAGAGCCGCCCGCCCCGCTTCCCGGTGCATGCAATTGCTCTGCCTTCAAATGACACAAATGCCATCCGTCCGTCCTTCTGCCGCCCACATTAATGATACACGGTTGCCGAGGCGGCTACTCCGGCGCCACACGTCCGTCCCTCCGCCGCCCACCATTGCTATATAAACTGCTGCGCCGGCCATAGCCACAGTCATCCGCATCCGTTCCTATTCTCCTGTCCACACCACTACTTCCCACCATGGCTTCCTCGCGCTCCAGCGCTCTTCGGGACGGGCGGACGACGGACCACAAAGAGATGGCAGCCATTGCTGCCGACTGGCTGGCCGGCAGGCAGCCGGAGGACGACGACGTCCCATTGGAGAACATGGTAGTCGACGATCCGGCGCCAACCCCCTCCTCCGCGCCATCCTCGCCGGTGCATTGCACCATGACCATTGGCGAGGCACGTGCCCAATATATGGACACAGTGAGGCAAAAGCATGAGGAGCAGTTCCGGGAGGCGCAGGCCGACGCCGCCTACAACCACCATCTCCTCCAGGAGCACCTGCAGGCAGAGGAGTAGATCGCCGCGGAGCGGGCGGAGCAGGAGGCGTTGCTCGACTCGTACCGCTCCGCCCGCGAGGGCCGCCTCGAGCGCTGGTGGTACCGCATGCGGGTGGCGGAGGCTGCGGCCGCCTACAAAGAGGGCGATGAAGCAGGCGAGGCGCTGTTTGGCGAGACCGAGGACGAGGCAGAGGACAATGTCGGCTCCGACGAGTCCTCGCTCCACTGGCGTTGACGAGGCCCTGCTCCGCCGAGGCCCCGCGGCACCAACAACGAGGCAGAGGACACCGCCGGCTTCGCCGAGGCCCCACCCTGCTGGCAACGAGGGGGAGGATTTCCCCTGCTCTGCTGAGGCGCCGCCCGCCGGCAACGAGACAGAGGACATCGCCGGCTCCGCCGAGGCCCCGCCCCGCTGCCAACGAGGCTGCGCCACACAGAAAACAAGGAAGAGTAGAACACGGTAGGTCACCGCCGCTCGGGTCCAAGTAAGGCCACCGCTGCTACCCTCCGGTTGCTGGCACTGAGCTGTACATCATGGAGCAATTCTATGATTACAGGATGATTGAAGAGCGCTCTGTGGTTGAGCAAGCTCATGAGATACAGTCATTTGCTAGAGAACTTGAGCACTTCAGTTGTATGCTACCGGACAAGTTTGTTGCCGGAGGTATCATCACTAAGCTTCCTCCTTCGTGGATCTCATTGGCACTCTTGATGTGGAAGAAAAGGCGAGAGCAAAGGACACACGTGCTCGAGGAATTGAGGGAGGATCTAGTGCCAATCTGGTACAGAAGAAGAACTTCCAGCCCCACAAGTTCAAGAACAAGGGCAAGTTTGATGGTAAAGCAAAGTTTGATGGGAAGAACAAGGTTGTGCAACACACGAACTTCAAGAAGAAGAATGACAAGAAGAAAGGTGTTTGTCATGTGGGGATCCTAATCATTGGGCTCCTAGTTTCCCTAATCACTATGACAAGCTAGGCGGGTTGACTACTGACGGCCAGTTAGCTTCTTGGCAGCGACGTGGAGTCGGAGAGCTATGTTGGAGAAGGACGCTGCTTCTACTTAACTGCTGGTGCAGTTGGCTGATTCACACGTGGGCCCAACAGGCATCTGGGCCACATGTCAGTTACACAACTGCACCTGCAGTTAAGTCATTGAAGCTTCTGTTCAGCTCAGCCGGACACAGGTGGGTAGCTTCGGTTAATTAATTATACCTCCAGCGCACCCCTTTTTAGTTGAAGAATGTATGAAATGTAATGAAATCCGGCATGTTTATATGAAATCCGACCATGTATGAATGAATTTATTTCGATTAGTTTGAATTCTTCTATCACTGGCATTGGATGAACATGCAAAACAATACGTACTACTAGCATTATTCCCAGGGTAATCACCTCATTTGCAGCAGTTTCACATGTACTCCCTCCGGTCCTTTCTAGTCTGCATACAAGTTTTGTCTGTAGTCAAAGTATCTCTACTTTGACCAATCTTATAGAAAAAAGTATGCACTTTCACAAAGTGCGAAGTAAAAAGGAACAGAAGGGGTACAAAGAGTTTGAGCAGCTTTTTAGCGTTCCTGTATATTGCAATCAACCACACAGGCCTGGCAATTCATAGAGAACATTCAAAACAATCGATGATTATGCATCTTAGCGATTCACATGTCAGAGCCAATATTTACTTCACAACTAAAGAATAAAGAAAAAATGGATCAGCGCTGCTGACAGCAAAGGGCGTCCCATTCAAAAATATCAAACCCATGTCTTCTTGCTAAAATCAATTAGCAAAATTTGACAAGGTTTTCCCATTCCAAAATATCAAATGCCTACGATTGTGGAATGGGCAGGGTTTGCCATCAGTTCGGACATTGACATGGCACCTCGTGCTAAATAAACCAGCTGTTCTTTTTGTGTGGCTCCACCAAAATCAACCAAATTCGCGCGTAGCTTGTATGATTTCGCCCTTATATGTTGCAATGCCTTGAACTTATCGGCACCTCCTTTCTTGTGGTGGAAATGAATGATTCAATGTATTCATGAACATTTTGTGCAGTTCCCATTGAAATCAAGCTGAGCACCCCTGTTTGCACAAATACAAAAAAAGTGATTAGTATAAAGCAAACTGTACTATGAATTGACAGTTTAAACAGGCACCTACATGGTTCATGTAGAGCACACTTTTAGAAAAATGGAACTCACCGGAAAGAATCCTAGAACAACATTGTACTCGTGCATCACAGCAAGAAAATGGAGATTTGTCAGTCCTTCTGAGATGATGTTAGTTTGTTCTTGTGGGGGTAATGTAACCATCCTTCAACTGCTCCTTCTGATGAGAAGATAGACAGGGCTTCTTCATCCTGGCATAATCGGAACTAGTCACTTCACGTACTCAATATTCTTCTTCAGAGGAGGAGGATCCTGTTGTGCAAAGACAAGAGGATAACTAAATGCTAGCATCCCTGTTTGCTCAAAAAAAGGAAAGGAAATATTTAAAACAGCACAGATGAAGCACTTGTCAAGGACAATACCACTTTTTGATGACAGTATCTAAACAGTAGCACAACACCAATAGAGATGACAAAGATCAATCATATGGATGAAATCAGTGGGCGAGTACCAACCTTTGTCAGGAGGCTTATTGTGTAGAGCATACAGATGAAGCACTTCTCCGGAACCATCTGTTGCTATCTACTGTGGTGGCCATGCTTACTATATACTCCTCGATTAGATTAATGTTTCCAACATCTTCTTGTGCAGTTCCACTAAAATATATGGTATCTTCAAAGAAGATCCCTGTTTGCACAAGTAGAGATAATTACGTATTACATTAAGAGTGGCATCAAATCAGTGGCAAAACAATTGCTCGTTCCAACCATAGCAATAAATTAAGATGCAAAACTATATCATTACTTGTGTCATCACAGTTCCAGTGCTTCATTACAGCACCAGGAGTTGATTTTAGTTTTTCTTCCTCTTGTTCTTCCCCTTCATCACTTGGTTCAATAACAGACAAGCTTCGCCTTCAATGTAAGATTTGGCATGTCAATTAGGTTGCACAAGTATAGCACTAAACAATGACATTAATTTTCTAATGAAAGTGGCAAAATACAGGCCAACAATTGTGAAATATCCTTATCTTACCTCAATGGGATATTGCGGTGCACATACAGATTGGAACTCTTGTCTCCATTTGTGCAGTTCACTAAAATCAAGCAACATTACCGTACAAGTAGCACAACATATGAAAGCACACTGCAGAATCATGTGAAAGAAGGCTAGTACTGACCTCTCATGACGCGGAATTCAAACAACTCATAAGAAGAAGATCTGAACCAAATTTGCCAACACGGATAGGAAGTAAGATCTCCTCTTGTGCAGTTCCACTAAGATCAAGCAATCAAGCAACATTGTCGGTGTGACATTTTGGTTGAACTGCACAAAACACTCTCAAAACAAAAGTGTTTTGTGCAATGCAACAAAAGGTCACAATGGCAACGAGGTGAAGTAGATAACCCTGTTTACACAGAGGTGCAAAGGAAACAACTAGTGGTCAATAACAGTGGATGACACAGAAGCCAACAAAAAGAAGAACCTACCTTATCTAAATGGGAAAGAAAGCAAGACAGTAGCATTTGTCAAACGGTGGCATTGATTAATATTAACAGAGAGATTATATTAACAATAAAATTCATTAAACATGTAATTTGCTTTTAACTGTGGCATTGCATCAATTTTCCAGCGGCATTATTAGAGGGTGCTTGTTTACAGGGACATTTTGGTGGAGGGACTAAAATAAATCCGTGTCAGTCCCATCTAAACCAAACAGGAGGGACTTTTAGGGACTAAAAGTGGGCATTTGGGACTAAAGAAAGAAGACCCCGAGGGAGAGTCTTTTTGGGGCTTTTTCCAACAGTTGCCCCTGCCACGCATCGCACCTTGTCTCTATTAGTTCATTACTAGGGGTAACATGGTCTTTTAGCATGTCATTTAATAACCTCTAGTCCATGTTTAGTCCCTGGAACCAAGCAGGTAGGGACTAGGGAGTTTTTAACCAAACAGGGCCTTAGATTAACAACAGCTAAAGAGTTGCACGGGACAGTGGACGCACCAGCACCATGTGCATCTACCGATGTACTGGGGTGATGCACAGTCTGTTGCAACAAAGAACAAACAACCAAGGAGCATATTTGTGTTGGTCCCAGTTTTGTTATCTTTAGACACCTTTCCCTATGTGAGCGCAGCAAATCTAGTCCTGCTCAAACTCTACAGCCTTGTCCCCCAAAACAAAAGATCAGTTCGTTACAGATGTGTGTACTGCGTTTGTCATTGTTTTCCCTTTTCGACCAACGTAGGTGCTGGATAGCCAGTCTGTACTAGTACTTCCCCACTTCCTTCCCTTTGTGAACCACGTCCTAGATTTATGCTATACAACTTTCCCCACTACTTTCCCCCATTCCTGTCCTCTTTGAACCACGTCTTAGATTCATGTGATACAACTTTCCCCACTACTTTCCCCCTTCCTTTCCTTTTTGAACCACGTCCTAGATTCATGCTATGAACCTTTTCCCACTACTTTCCCCCATTCCTTTCCTCTTTGAACCACGTCCTAGATTCATGGTATACAACTTTCCCCACTACTTTCCTGTTTGATCCAACACCTAGATTCGAGTGCAGAAGCGGAAAAAGCCCACATGCAGCTAGAGCAATGCATGTGGAATAAGTAAATTATACCTTAAGGTTCTTGGGGTGTGGTACGGTGGGCGACCGGAGGCCGTTCGACCCACACTATGTACGGCGGCGAAGAAGAAGGGGTCGGAGGCCCTCCCGTGCCGCCGCTGGGTGAAAGTGAATAGCTATGCCGGTAGTGGATTCCCTCCCTCGCCGACGGCGACAGCGTTAAGCCTCCTTCCCTTCCCGGCGGACTGATCCTGCCGGCTCTTTGACCAGCAGTGAGGGGAGAGAGAGAGGCCAATGAAGTCTTGTTTAGATCTGGAGGAGGGTGAGAGAGTGTGAAGAGAGCAACTACAAGCAGACCAACACTGAGGGGAGAGAGAGAGAGAGGCCAACGAAGTCTTGTTTAGATCTGGAGAGGGTGAGAGAGTGTGAAGAGAGCAACTACAAGCGCTGAGGCTCCAGCGTGTATATATATATACTGGAGAGAGTGTGAAGAGTGCAAACCCTAGAAAACAAGCACCGAGGCTGCAGCTTATATGTGATGAGGTGATTATACGGTCACTACGAGATTGTATAGCTCCGTATCCATCCATTTTGACCAGTCAAAGAATCCTCCTGGCACGAATTATGCTCAAGTGTAGTTATCGAACCCGAGACCTCAAGTTTGATGAGCGAACAGGCTAACCAGCTACACAACCCTCCCGTTATGTTCAACGAGAGGAAAATAACCTTTTATACATTCATGCATTCGTGTGACAAGCATGCCATGTTTTTTTTGTGTGTGGGAGTCATTAGGATTTAAATCATAATCGTGTCATGTGGCTTTGGTGGTAAGACTATCCACAGTGGTGCAGAAATAATGCAGCCTTAGTTACCTTACCTCTCTCCACGTAGTACGTTGGGTCCCACCAGTCAGAGGGTGAAACAAACAAATTAATAACAAAAATTAAAAGCGCCAGCGGTGTATCTTACCTCACACATCTCGCTACTGCTCGGGAACACTGTCCAATTGATCCCTCTGTTCGCTCACGTACTATTTTAAGTGAATCCTTATTATAACATGCACACAATTTTGGGCACTTGTATTCGACCTAAGTCAGTGTGCCACCGTATCTCGTACGACTCCCTCCGTCTAGGTGTAATAAGTCACGTTAGAAGGTGTAGCGGGACCAAGGTGCAAGCAGATTGGAGGAGAAGGAGAAACTTGACCGGTCATTCCTCCAATCAAAGCCCTGATTTCTGTCTCTAAACGCAACAAGTAATCCAAACAACTAATTGATGCCATTTTAGCTACCATGCAAGGCCATGTATTAACTCGCATGCAAGCCGACTTTGATTTCTTGACTGATCAACGTGTAGTTGCGCTCCATGCATTGGGTTTCCGGGGGAGATAACAAGGCAGAGTAAGGAGCGTTTGGTTACATTGCTTAGGCTGGTCATAGTGGTGAGTAACTTGGACTAGTACAACATGCATATGTTACTAGTCTATGTTACTACTACGCGAAGTTTGCCGTCGGAAGCGAGCGGATCTGGCTCTCCTGAGCTAGCAAGGTTTTTCTAGCCCACCCAAGCTAGCTGGCCCACAAAAGCTAACATATTTTAACAGTTCCAAACGCCTAACCTCGCCCGGCTATGCTATAAGTTGTTCTTGCTAAGGATCCAAACGCTCCCTAAGTAACAACGCTCGCTAGCAACGAGGCAAGGAGGGGATTGAGATGCGAAGTTAATGGACGACGCCTAAACATTTTGGGAATATCTGATTTCCCTAGGATGACTTAACACCTAGACAGAGGGAGTACTACTCCTCAGTCCAGGTTTGATGGAATATTCGTCACCTCTTCTCTTCTTGTACGTACTCCATTTGCATCTCACTTCCTGTGGCTTCGCACTCGCACGATTTTCCTATTCTATGAACCTGTGTGTGCATGTGCGTGTGTGTGTTTAACAGCATGTGTGTGTTAGAGAGAGCGACAGATCGACCTACTCCTACAGAGAGATGGTGTGTAGTGTATGATTTTAGCCGCGAGAGTCAGTGCATCCTCTCGTTTCCGGGCGTCCGATAGGGACAGGCGGACAGCTGCCACGCCCGCTCCTGACCAGCCTGGCCCACCCAAAGCCCCTCCATCGCCCGCGCGCGCTTCCCGCCCGAAACGGTCAGCGCCGCTCCAAAGAATTGGTGCCGCATTCATGCCCGGGCAGAGCGGACGCGACCTCTAACTAGCGCCTGCGTTGAAGGGAGAAGCGGATTCAAGAGTGATGGTTGCTTCGTCCGCCCAACTTACTGTTGGGTCTATGTGATTTGACGGCTCATTGGTCATTATTACTGAGGTGGTAGGACTGCTGGATGTCCCACGCTTTCGGCGAAAGGAGGTACTACTAGATTACAATTTTCTCCATTCTTACGGCGGAGGAGTGCAAGAGCAGTGAAAACATGCAGGCTCAGTGATTACATGGCCCACCTCACACTATCACCATATTTTCTAGACACCGTGCGACACCTAACTCTTTACACAGTACTCCCTCCGTTCCTAAATGTAAGTCTTTGTAGAGATTCCACTAGGTGGACTACATACGGAAAAAATTTAATGAATCTACACTTAAAATGTATCTATATACATCCGTATGTGGTTCATGGTGAAATCTCTACAAAGACTTATATTTAGGAACGGAGGAAGTACTTGTATAGTACGTACTGTAATTTATCAGCGAGATAGTACAATGCTATGAAGCTTCCAGCTTCTGTTACATGTATCTTGCGTCCAAGGTTGCCCGTTGCAACATTTCATCAAATACAAAGGAGACTAACATGCATGCTATTGCATCTCATTGATTGATAGATCATAGCAAATATGTACTCCCTCCGTTCCAAAATAAGTGTCTCAACCTTATGCTACATACGGAGCAAAATGAGTGAATCTAAACTCTAAAATACATCTATATACATCAGTGTTTGGAGTATGTACTAGTAGTTCATATTGAAATCTACTAAAGGACATATATATTCCAAACAATATGATAATCTCTCTAACCAAGGTAGTAGGGACGAGGAGAAACGGAGGGAGTAGTAAAATTTCCTCCTCGTCCTGCGAGCCACCGCGCGCGTGGGCGAGGGAGCGGGCGTAAGGCGTACAGTACTACTACTACTCATGCAGTCCCTAGCCATTGAAACAGAGACAGCTATAGAAAAAAATGATCCATGCAGTCCCCAGCCCTTTAACCGTAAACCCTAACTAGGCTTTAATTTGCTGGCAACGTCGGCGCTTCCTAAGAAATGAAGTTTGCAAACCTTTGACCATCGGATCATTTTGTGCAGTTTCACCAAAATCGAGATGAGCATCCCTGTGGCAAAGAAATAGAAGAAGCGTGGTTAGAATAAGATTACTGGGACTAGTTGATGAGACATAAACTCATCACAAATACAGTACGTAGAAGCCACTAGAGGTATGTGCGGGGCAAAGAAGTAGAGAAATATCCACATGGAGTGATGTGGACAGCTAGAGCAGTGGTGCAAGCCGGCTGTAAAGGGAGTTGTACCTGAGGGATGTCGGGACGTAGCTCAACCTAGAGGAGGGCGGCGGGAGGAGGCAACTACCCATGTCGCGGCAGTGAGCAATGGACGAAGGCAGCCTCACCGGCTTTGTGAGAGAGAATGGCAGAGACCCCTGATCGGGACGTGCCGACAGTGGGTTTTTGCCGTCGGCGACGGCGACCGCATCTACACTAAGCATCCACCCGTTCCCCCGGCGGACGTGATCCACCGGGATGTTAGAGATGTGGCCACAGTGGTTTTGTGCGAGAGAGTGTGAAAACTGAAGAGGGCAACCCCAGCAAGCAACCGTGTAGGCTCATCCTGCCTATGTATATAGTGGAGCGGTTTCCTTTTCTCTCCATATGAACCTATTTATATTGCGTACGTGCCATTGAAGAAAAAAACTTTATTTATAAATGACGCGGCACCTACTACTCGTTCTCCTATAAACCTTGCGCTTGGCATCTCCAAACTATTAACCTTGCGCTTGGCATCTCCAAACTATTAACCTTGCGATTGGCTCTTCGCCTCTTCGGGAAGTCGAGCAATAATGGTACTGCAGTATACATCGTTCTGGCTATATGAGACCGAATGAATTGCTGCACGTCCACCACGTGGCGAGGGTCGAGGGGCGAGGGAGAGTGCGTACTATTACGTCCGTTTCAATATGGACTACATACGGAGCAAAATGAGTGAATCTACACCTAAAATACGTTTATATACATCAGTGTTTGGAGTATGTACTAGTAGTTCATATTGAAATCTACTAAAGGACATATATTCCAAACAATACAATAATCTCTCTAACCAAGGTAGGGACGAGGAGTAAATGGAGGGAGTACTAGTAAAATTTTCTCCTCGTCCTGCGAGCCACCGCGCGCGTGGGCGAGGGAGCGGGCATCAGGCGTAGTAAGCAAGCTTCACCTCATCCTGCGAGCCACCGCGCCTGTGGGCGGGGGAGACGGCGTACTAAGCAAGCTTCTACTTGTGAGTTGACGGGACACATCAAAAGTACTCAGTGTATAGAGCCTTGCCTCTAAGGTAGGCCCCACATGGTTTGCCTCTTTTTTAACATAACGCGTCAAGTCGCAATTTTTTTGTTCACCCGTGGTAGACGATCCTCCCTCCATCTAGTGGACAACCAGTACACGTGTCAAATTACCACGTGGGCTGCCTTTTCGTACAGAAATAAGCTCCACCGTGTACCCGCGCGGGTGTGGTTGGGAAAGAGACGGGAGTACTGCGTCGTGCGTGCACCTCTTCTCTTCGTGCACGTCCCCCGCCTACGTGGGTGTGTGTGAGAGATACAAACCTAGACAAATGGCTTGTGCGCTCGTGAGTGTTTTTTGTTTGGGGGGGGGGTTGATTTCGTGAATGTATTTGTGGGAATATGTGTCGATGACATCTCAAACAAAATTTTGCATGCAATGTGTGTGAAATGGAGGCCTATCCATATCATATATAGAGGGTCGGGCGATCCACGAGAAGAGAGGGAGGGGTCATAGATATCGATAGAGTTGAAGAGAGGATCAAGTGGATGGGTGCAAGATCGATGAAGAGAGCCATCGAAATTGTGTGTGTGTGCAAGTCAAAGATATAGGGCGACTGACCTAGCTACCGAACGTCAGAGGGCACAGGTCAAGTTTGTGTGTGGCAGGGAGACATGACTAGAGCGCTCGATGTATCGTTGTGTGTGTGTGTGTGTGTTTGTGTGTGTGTGTGTGTGCGAGGGGGTGGGGGGAGGGGTAGGCAGAGGCCTAACTATAGAGGTAGAACGACTCGTATATGTGTTGAGAAGGAGAGACCCAGCTATGTCTTGAGGGAGATCGGTCGACATCCATACATAACTGAAGGACGGGAAATAGGATGGGACAGAGAGAGAGAGAGGAGAGTGAGAGGGAGGGAGAGGGGTAGAGTGATGGATGGGTGATGAATTTGCTTCTCGAAGATGGTGGGAGAGGCCTACTAGACAAACCGAGGGTGGAACTACAATATTATCAATAAGAGTGGGGATGTGTTTCTGTGTGTGCCTGTGCGTGATAGATCTGTCGGGACACATCCATGGATGATGAAGGGGAACCATGTGTTTGGTAAGCAAACCAAACTAGATCGGTAGATCAACTGTTGTTTGTCGGAGGAAGGGAGAGACATAACTAATGAGGTAGATCGATCAACGCATGGGGAAAAACGAGTTACAAGGACCTAGCTAGCTATATGTATAGCGGGAGATCGGTCGGTGTACGTCCATTTGTTAGAGGCAAATAAGGCCCGGCAAGACGGATAGACAGAGAGAATGGAGCTAGGAGGTGGTGCGAGAGGCCCAGCTACTAGCTAGATAGGGGGAGGAGTGTGCAGTTGTGAGATCGATGAAAAGAGGGGCGAGAGTTTACACATGTGTGGGACTATATGAGAGACACGAGGCAAGGACACGTAAAGGAGGAGATTGAAAGTGCGTGTGTATGTTGTAGGCAGACATCGCTGGAGAGGTTTATCAATCGGTGTGTGTCGGAAAGGATTTGTGGAGACTATGGGAGAACGACCTAAAAAAATGAATGTGCGCGATGGATATAATGCTGAGGGAGGGGGAGGGTGAGGAGGGCGTGTGCATGCACGAGAGAAAGTTAGTGGTAGCTACAAAGGTTAGAGGATTGTGTGGGTGTAAGAGACTAACAAAGATCATAATTTGATATGAAAGTGGATTCATATATTTGAACAGGAGATCATAGTGTTTTAAACATATGCATGCAAGAATATAGCGGTGATACGCGTGTTGTGGTTTTGCACATGTTATACCATAATGTGATAATGCATGGCGTTTGCAACTCACAGCTAAATGTTGAACAATCTAAACCATACTATACATCGAACAATCTCACATTTTATTTGAATTTGTGATAATGTGTGGCATTTGCAGCTTAGAACTAAATATTGAACAATCTAAACAATACTATATATCGAACATTCTCACATTTTATTTGAATTTGTGGTAACGTGTGGTGTTTGCAACTCACATAAATACTTGTAGGCGTAGGGGGCGGGGCACCATACATAATGTGATAAACACATTATATATATGAGACATGGATTAGTTGTGAAGATCTAGCTAGAGCTTGAAATGTACTATGATTTGAAATCAACATAAAGTGGATCCAAAAAATCGAGTTCGAGTTCATATAGTACACATAGTTCATATGTAACTCAAGACTAATCATGTGGTGTGCTGTGAAGATAATACACAAACGATGGTTTAAAACAGAGAAGCGAATTCAAATGCTTTGACTTCACAACAATCATTATTGTAGATCTTATTCAAATAGAGAAACGAATTCAAATTTAGTTCATATTGAAGCGGTAGTATATACGTTTGGAATGCACTAAAACGTTCATTTGAGTACTAGGTTGCATGCATTATACACGTAGTGAAATATTTTAATTGAACATAACATGAATTCAAAGTTTTGAATGAAATTTGTAGTGCGAATTGATTTGGTACAGTACACGTTAGGCTTGTCCAAAAATTTCAACCCCCGCCTTGTTAGCCCGAAATATTTAAGATATATCTTTGTCTCGTTGTGCTCTGACAACTCCCTCCATATCAACCTGCGCCTTGCTATTCCAAAATTACAACACGCGTGAAAACTCCCACCTCCTGTGAAATCCCGACACGCAAAATGCCCGTGATACCCCTGAACCGAAAGAACCGCCTCAAATCGGTGGGGGTACTTTCGTAACTTACCCCATATTTCGGACAAGCGCGTCCCTAAGCCATGGTTCCCCACTCCCATCCCATCCGCCCACCCATTCGTACACCGAGGCCGGCAAAACCCGCGAAGCCCCACACCCTCCTCCGTCCGCCACCCAGCCAGAGCCCCTTCCCCGACGATGCCGTCCACAGCAACACCTCGACTTCCCTCATCCACCGTACCGGATGAGGATCCGTCGTAGATCTGGTCGTCCTGCCGGTTCAGCCACCCCGTCCTCCACCTACAAGGAGCTGCCCCGACGTTCCCCTTGTCTTTCGTGCCACCTATTCCCACACCGCCGTCTTCACCTGCACCACCAGAAGAGCATCATCATGACCGTTTCCTCGGATGAAGTTGCGCCTAATCGGCGCCACCAAAGAGGTTGTACACTAATCGCCGAATTTTCTTCTTGATTCGATCTCACGGTGCTGCCGGCGCTCGGTCCCGAGCCAACACGGCGCGGCTCCATCCATGGCGGCGGCGCCGGCCACTTCCTCCACGGCGTCGCTCCCTCGGCGGCGACGTCCACATCAGTAGGAGCTGTTGATGCTTTATCTCTCGCTCGCGCTGCTGCTCTGCTCTTGCTCTCGGTCCCCTGCCTGGTTTGCTCTTGCTCGCATTGCTGCTCTCGCTCTTGCTCTTGCTTGCGATGCTGCTCCGATTTAGCTACACTTCAGTCGACTGAATCGACTTTTGGGTCAGTCGATTTTCAGTGGGTGGGGGGCTCGCCGGAGTTAAAGAAGAACCAACCACAGCGGGGAGGGGGGCTCGCCGAAGAGGTACCCCACTATCTATCTTAGGGTTCAGGGTGGGGCGGTGGTCGCCGGCGGTGGTGGGGCGGTGGTGTGGGGATCGCCGGAGAAAAAGCTCGGCAC